>NW_022991767.1:0-57500 GCF_902827175.1 Gymnodraco acuticeps
CCAGAGTTTTCTCCAGCGACGCTTGGCGACGGCTGCTTCCTGTTGGTGCGTCTGTCTCAGTGTTCGATGGCCGACACGTGGATGTGGTTCAGCTCTGACGCAGAGAGGCTGGAACGAGAGAGAGGGACACAGTAAGAGTTAATGATAATTATGACAATGACAATTCCCTTCTTTTGGACAACACTGTTACTGTATACATACAATGCTGCTCATTATAGTATGACATTTCAACAGTAAAACTGAAATAAAATACAAATAAAGTTTATACAAATTGAATAAACGGTCCAATAAGTGGTTAAAGTCTTAGTACAGGGTATATGCAGGCATCCTGAAGTCAAATGTAAGACCTTTTAAGACCCTTTCCATACATTTGAAGACCTCATCACCACTTGGGGTTTTAACCGGTTACCTTGGCGACACACTTTACGCTAAATTGATTTATCAACTTCTAATACTTTTTAAGACCCCGTGGACACCCTGAAGTACAAAAAGATTAAATTACAGTCCCAATAAATCTAAACTCTTCAAGTGTTTTATAATTCTTCTTAGTTATTTTACTGTATTTAGTTTTATTAAAATTGAAGTAGGTTGTGATCATTATTTCTTATTCCATGTTTAGTTTTTAGAGTTGTTCTTCTCAACGATAGCTTGCAGAGATCTGTGAAGTGCATTTGAAAGTTGCTTAAAGAATACGTTTGATTGATGACTGAAAATCAATGGTAAAAGAAAAGGGACCCAGCGTTCGGGAGCTGAAACAGAAGCCTGATAACAAGTTGTGAACTAGAGCTGAAGTATCTACTTTCTTTAGTGGCCAGTGAAGTATCTACTTTCTTTAGTGGCCAGTGAAGTATCTACTTTCTTTAGTGGCCAGTGAAGTATCTACTTTCTTTAGTGGCCAGTGAAGTATCTACTTTTCTTTGGCCAGTGAAGTATGTACTTTCTTTAGTGGCCAGTGAAGTATCTACTTTCTTTAGTGGCCAGTGAAGTATCTACTTTCTTTAGTGGCCAGTGAAGTATGTACTTTCTTTAGTGGCCAGTGAAGTATCTACTTTCTTTAGTGGCCAGTGAAGTATCTACTTTCTTTAGTGGCCAGTGAAGTATCTACTTTCTTTAGTGGCCAGTGAAGTATCTACTTTCTTTAGTGGCCAGTGAAGTATCTACTTTCTTTAGTGGCCAGTGAAGTATCTACTTTCTTTAGTGGCCAGTGAAGTATCTACTTTCTTTAGTGGCCAGTGAAGTATCTACTTTCTTTAGTGGCCAGTGAAGTATCTACTTTCTTTAGTGGCCAGTGAAGTATCTACTTCTTTAGTGGCCAGTGAAGTATCTACTTTCTTTAGTGGCCAGTGAAGTATCTACTTTCTTTAGTGGCCAGTGAAGTATCTACTTTCTTTAGTGGCCAGTGAAGTATGTACTTTCTTTAGTGGCCAGTGAAGTATCTACTTTTTAGTGGCCAGTGAAGTATCTACTTTCTTTAGTGGCCAGTGAAGTATCTACTTTCTTTAGTGGCCAGTGAATTATCTACTTCTTAGTGGCCAGTGAAGTATTCTACTTTCTTTAGTGGCCAGTGAAGGATCTACTTCTTTAGTGGGCCATGAGTATCTACTTCTTTAGTGGCCACGTAGTGAAGTATCTACTTTCTTTAGTGGCCAGGTGAAGTATCTACTTTCTTTAGTGGCCAGTGAAGTATCTACTTTCTTTAGTGGCCAGTGAAGTATCTACTTTCTTTAGTGGCCAGTGAAGTATCTACTTTCTTTAGTGGCCAGTGAAGTATCTACTTTCTTTAGTGACCAGTGAAGTATCTACTTTCTTTGGTGACCAGTGAAGTATGTACTTTCTTTAGTGCCAGTGAAGTATCTACTTTCTTTAGTGGCCAGTGAAAGTATCTACTTTCTTTAGTGGCCAGTGAAGTATGTACTTTCTTTAGTGGCCAGTGAAGTATCTACTTTCTTTAGTGGCCAGTGAAGTATGTACTTTCTTTAGTGGCCAGTGAAGTATCTACTTTCTTTAGTGGCCAGTGAAGAGATTATTACAAAAGTCAAACCTGCAAAAACTAATAAAGCATGATTCATCTTCCCTGCATCCTGTTTTATCAGACAACCTGGCTTTAGGAGAAGTTAGTAGGTGAAAAAGACTGTCTTGGTCACTTCTAACTCTGATGACCGAGATAGAAAGCTCCTTCGGACTGGAATAATTTGCCACCTATTACAGTATATGACGGCTTCACTTATTTTGAAATGTTCCCAAATGCTCTGTCTCCTTTTTGTTGTTGCCTGGTTAACTGTATATGCTATAGATGAAATCCCAAGTACAAAACACTAACTTTATATACATATATTATTTTTGTATTGCTAGGATAATGTATTTGTTCAGGGCTTTACTGTGGCCATATGTCCGAAATCGTATCTTAAATTGTATTTAAGTATAGTCTGTGGTTGCATTGTGATGTGATAGTTATTGTGTTATTGATTTCTTGTTATTGTTTGTGTGGGGGAAACGTCTGAAGCAATGGGAGTCAGGACTCAGAGAGACACGAGGAGAGCTGGAGCTTTGATGGCAAACACCGACGGTTTATTTGGAGCTTCGGCCGGAGAATTCACAAGACATGTCACAGGCCACGAGTTGACCACACGGTTGAGACGCCACAATCAATTCTGAAGACCCCTCCTGTAGCTCCAGGTTTGAACCAGTTCAGAGTGGAATAATCAACATTCTTCAATAGACTAAACAGCTGAGGACACTGAATCACATTTGTTGTCGCTTATGGCTCGGGGTCATCTACACCCCGAGAAGGATGTGTTCCAGGTGTCCCACAACAATAACTATCTCTGACCGAGAGGTGCCCGGTCAAAAACTAGTAACAACATCAACTTGCTAGGGCAGCCCCTCCTTGAGGGAGATAACGGCTGCTCAAGGTTGGTCAGCTGCGTCAAAGGGCGAAAGGTAAACATTTAGGGCGAAATTATTCGCTGACAGTTTGTGCTGTATATTTCGCTCCCTTGAAAGATGGTTAATCTCAAGGTTTTATCCTAAATTAATACTTTTCAAAACTAAAACACTTTTTGAAAAGTTTCTCTCTCTTGAATTAAAGTCAGAGCAAGCAGTTCGTCTTTTTTATGTTCTCTAGTTTAAAAAAAGTTCACTCATTCACTGATTCGAGGCCAAACAGGCATCCTTGTACCACGATCAGTTCTCTCAAGAGAAACGTAACTTGTACGTTTTCTACTTTATTAATGCTGCTTATTTCTATTTTGAGATGTTTACATTTTAGAATTGTTTATTTCTACTCTTTTAATTTCTACTTATGTGCAATGCCTTGTTTTTTATGCTGCTGCAACGCAAACATTTCCTAATTTGGGATCAATTAAGTACATCTTATGTTATCTTATCTTAAAGGTCACCTATCATGCTATTTTTAGGCAATAGCATAGGTCTCAGATATATACAAATATATAAAAAACATGTCTATGAAGTGTGAATGAAATACAGATCACCCATTCTAGCCATGCCTCATATCCCTCTATTTCACTTCCTGTTTCAAAAGTGCTGATTTGGGTATTAAGCTTTAAAAAAAAAGGAGGGGGCTGAGCTCATGCGGGACCCGGCAGCTACTGTCTAAACTAAATGCTGCCGTGATGAAACGCCATATCATGGATTATCAAGGATTCTCTCTGAAACAGTCTGGAGCTCAAAGGCTTTCTCTCTTGCCGGTTATACCACAAGGTGAGTTCCTTTTTACTTCCTGCTTCTTCACACACATGCTCTCCAGCACAGGTTAGCTCTGAGTGTTAGCGATGCTAATGTAAACACCGACCATATTACGTCCAAAACAGTCGGGCATTGTTTCTGATAGCAACGTTTCTGATTGGGCCGTGGGTCCACATTTCAGATATTACGTCATATCGGACGCAAATCTGGATCAGCTCCGTTGTTCCCGTTTTTAGAGATTTGGGTACGGAGGAAAAGAGAGAGGGTTTTATTTTCTGACGCTGCGTGAGTTCCCCGACACACCGGGGACACATCTTTATGTAGAAAAGACATAAAAAAGTGCATTTTGCATGATAGGTCCCCTTTAACTCTGTGTGTCATCTGCGTAGCAATTCAAATCTGTTTTGAACTGATGACATTTGTACAGAACAAACGAGAGCACAAAGCTCGTCTGCACATTTGAGACTCAGTAATTTGAAGGCTTGTTACAAAAAGCCTCCACCGACCTTTAGTGTGCTCGCAAGTGTTCATTAAAAGCAACAGCGTTTTTATTGCAAAATAAAGAAAGAAAGCCTTTTTCATGGCCGTGGCTGCTTTTACTCAAGTGGCCTTTAATCCTCACTCCAATGAACAACTTTCCTCCCAAACAGTCTAATGGCTTAGAAAAGCATAGAGAGGGGGAACACACACACACAGAAAATGAAGGGAAGTAAGAGGGGGGGGAGATCAAGTGAGAAGGTAATGAAAGGATGTCAGGATGTGGGAGTGAGGGATGGATGTGAGCGGCTCTCTGGTGTCAGGACCGTGACATGAAGGTTAATGGGAGAACATTTATCACAGCGCTGGTGGGTCCAAGCTGAAAACCAGCGAGATGTGTCAGCACTTTACAGTTCACTGCTGATATACTAACTGTTGTTCATATCCTTTCTTACTTTATATCAAAACACAGTCTGCACACTTCAGAAAGCTCTCTTATTCCTGCATTGAGTTAAGAAAGAAAGCAGCGAGGAAGCCTCATAAATCACAGAACATCCATCCATAGGACATCTGTTATTACAGAAGAGGCACAGCGGCTTCGATATAAAACGCTTTGTGGTTTTCTCTGAATTTATAAGGTTGTTTTTTTTAGTTCTTAAAAGGCAGTGAATGCAGACATTTCCAAAATTAATGGTTTTGCAGAAATGTTACAATTGGTGGATCATGAATAATGAATAATAGAGCATAGTAAAACACAAGGCTTCTCCATTGTCCACAACAGTCTAATGTATTCATATAGTTTGCATCTAGAATAAACTTCACTTACCAATATTTGAAATAAACAAAAATAAATCAGACTCACAACATTCCCTTTGTAGTTTTAAGCCACAGAGGTTTTTAACTGCTTTAATATGTATAACAAATATAAATTACATGATCACACAACCATTGAAATGGCAGGAATACACGTGCACAAGTTGTTGACTTTTTAATGGACTAAACCACATTTCACAGTACACTAATTAATGTATCAATAAATACGATGAAACAATATAATAAATACATTGTTTTATGAAATGGGCCGCGGATATTGAATACTTTTATATTCAAGTACATCTTAATGGTAATACTTGGAGTCAGAGCTTGAGTGCAGGACTTTTACTTAATGAAAGAACGTGTACATTGTGGTATCACTACTTTTAATAAAGTACATTATTTGAGTACTTCTTCATCCACAGTGTATAGATTTGATGTGGCGTTATGCTGCCTGTGTTGCAAGTGTTTTGTATTTTCTTGAATCAGGACTGTATTCTGGTAGAACACTACACACACACACACACACACACACACACACACACACACACACACACACACACACACACACACACACACACACACACACACACACACACACACACACACACACACACACACACACACACACACACACACACACACACACACACACACACACACACACACACACACACACACACACACACACACACACACACACACACACACACACACACACACACACACACACACACACACACACACACTCTCTCTCTTACACAGCATGGCTTTGCCCTCGTCCTCCAGTTCAAAGCGCAGTGTCTGCAGCTCCTGCTCCGACTGCTGTTTGAGCGTCTCGATGCTCTGACGGTGAGCATCTCTCAGAGACTGCAGCTCCGCGTGGTGGTGGTGGCGGAGACGCTCCTCCAAATCCTGAGGGGGGAGGAGAGGGGAGGAAAAGAGTGGTGGAGGTGGTGGTGGAGGAAGGGAGAGTGTAGAGGGACATTTGAGGATAAAAAGTTACGGACATAGGAGGAGATGATGGAGTGAGAGAAAAGAAAGGAAAATGAAAAAGTGAGAGAAAGCAGGGAGAGGGAAGTGCATTAGCATTATTTTAGATCCTCTATAAGGGCAGAAGGAGAAACTGCCCAGTCAACATACAGTGAATTCAACTGCACTGAAACACCAGCACAGTTTCTGAGAAACACTTCACCTGCGACTGTATATCAACATGTTTTAAAAACCACAGATTATTCCTCCCCCACATTCGGAAGAGTTGTCTTTAAGAGGTTTGCAGAAAGATTCTTGTGCAACACGAGCTTGACTGTGAGGAAAACTATTGGAAGTCACTCTGCTGTAGACTTTTAAAGATTCTCTCACCATCAAAATAAATTGTTATATTGACAGTTGTATCCTAGAGTTTGTGAGAAAGCAAAGGTAAGGTCACAACTGCAATGATTTCCAGTTGAGAATTGCCTTGACTGAAACTCTACTTTTATAATACTGATAATAAGTTCAATATCATTTCATTATCTACAGTGAGTATACAAAAACAGACATATTACAATTTTTGAAAACTGACAAGCACTTTTCTACAAAATGTAGTTACAGGGTGTATGCAGGAATCCTGAAGTCACATGTAATCCCTTTTAAGACCTTTTATAAGACCCTTTCCGTACATTTTAAGACCTCATCTCCACTTGGAGTTCTAACCGGTTACCTTGGCGACACACTTTACCTCACATTGACTATATTCAGTATTGATTGTCCTTCACGCAGACTTGCATTTCCCCATAACGATGGTGTTTAACAACCGGCGTAAACGGACCTTCGCGCGCTATCAAGCAGTGAGCGTGCGATGTCCTGTTCAGATGACGTCAAATCCAACGGGATGCCATCAATAAACTACACAGAATCACACTACACACCTACGCAATGATTACATTCAGGCAGACTGTAGAATACAACCTCTTTGGACCATTTATATACTTATTGAAAACAAGCTACAAAATGTAAAACCTTGGAAAATGCCGTTTAATACTTTTTAATAGCCTTCATTTTCGCTAAATTGATTTATCAACTTGTAATACTTTTTAAGACCCCGCGGACCCCCTGAGTTACCAGGCCATAGCACGGCTAACTTGCAATACTTTAAAAAAAACACATGGACAACTAATGCCTCTTCGAACCAACTCAGACGCTTGTAGTGTGAACGGTTGTATTACAGTGAGCTCATCTGTCTGATGGCTGTCAGCTGGCCTGTGAGAATAAAACTGAGACCAATATTACATTTGAACATTTAGAGCCAGAGCCACAAAGCAAGATAAAGTGAAGAAAACTAAAACCCAGCACAGGCCTGAAGAATTGCAGATATATGATCAAATCTTTTCTACCTATAATCCTGCTTTATGCCAAAATGTACTGTCATTTATTTGTGTTGGCGTGCTATGTTATCAATGTGGATAGATCCCGTTTCTTACCTGTTGTACACATGTGGACACACAAATGATGTACAGTGTCATGCTACTTTTCTCTCTTCCTCAAGTAAGTCAAACCCTGCGACCCCTTAAACAAAGTTCCCATCAGCAACAACACGTGGGTTTGCTATCCTGGCTCCTAGATGGTGGAATGAGCTCCCCATTGACATCAGGACAGCAGATAGCTTGCACATCTTCCGGCGCAGACTGAAAAACTCATCTCTTTCGACTCCACTTCGAGCGATAGAACTATTAACGAAGCACTTTTATACTAATAAAGGACTGGCTTACCTAAAGCCAGTTGAGTAGCACTTGAAATGTTTGGCTCTATGAAACCTGATGTACTTATATGATTCTGTTTTCTTCAAGGTTGTGTCTTCCTGGTCGAATGTACTTATTGTAAGTCGCTTTGGATAAAAGCGTCAGCTAAATGCAATGTAATGTAATGTAGTGTCTCTACTGTGACATGCTTTAATGTTCAAAAAGCTCTTTATTTCCCTCATTCTCCCTGTACCTCTTCCCCCCTCTGTCTGGGGTAATACATGCCTTTGCTGACTGAAATCAAATGAAGGAAATGTTGCATATTAAATGGAGTATTTGATAGAGTTCAGGTCTCATTTTCATTACCACAGAACCCTTAAAGCCACACCATTACAGACACAAAGCTGCTGTTCACACATTCAGATCAAGCCATTTTCTGTCAGTAAGACATTAAGATGCCATTTTGCAAATTATAACCAGAGCCCGTCAACAAGGAAACGTCTTCAAATGATATTCATAGAAGATGGACGGCAACATCTGCGGCATTTTAATTCCACTGATATGAAATGCCTTTGGGGAATGATTCATGGGAGGACGACAGCCCTGATTATTCAAATGAATCTCGTTCAGAGTCATCGAACATCAGTCTGGGATTTTAAGCGTTTGACGGGAGCCCGTGCTGTTTTTATGGTAACGCTGAAAACAGACGTGGTACAGATCATTAAAGACAAGATCTTAGTGAGTCAGAGGAAGACAAATAATGTTGGTATAATAAGTAAAATAAGCTTCCCAGAGCAATACAAAGACAACTATCATTCAGCCTAATTTCCTCACCAAAGTACCTATTGTTTACTCTGTATTATGTTTAAATGTGGCCTCATTTTATGTCTAATAAAACTAATGCGAATCACACAAAAGACTAGGGATGTAACGATATATCGAATATCGCGGTAAATAAATGTCTCAATACCGCCGTGAGACTGACAAAATCTACCGCGATTTATTTAAACCTTTATTTAACCAGGTGGTCCCATTGAGATCATCCATCTCTTTTTCAAGGGAGACCTGTCCAACATGGCAGCAAGTAGGTTACAACATGAACATAAAACAACAGATAACACAAAAGGACATCGTATTTACAGGGCTACATTTACACACCTAGAGACATTGACAAGTACCAACAGTATATCTATATCTCTGTCAATAAGCCTCACCTTCTTGGCAAACACTGTATTGTTGTTGAAGTGGTGGAGAGACAATGCACAGTTTGACCCACTGCTGTCACCCATGGCCAAAGCATATCTCTCTGTCCCAGCAACATCAGTATCAAGCAAGAGAGTTGTTTCCACAGCAGGGGATTTTGTAAACGCCCAAACATCCCAGCTTCTACCTGGAAATGTGGACATGCTCATATTCCTGAAAGATAACCTTGATGACGCTGAGTGAGTGAGTGAGTTAGAGTTGAGTTACTTGAAAAACTAAAGTGAAACTTGATTTATTTTATTGCAGGGTCTGATTATTATATTGTTGACACTTTAAAATACTACTATCTACTAAAATGCTTTACAAATCAGATTTATTATTTGATAAAAAAAAAAAATTCAAGTTAAAATTTTTTTTTAAAAAACACATTTTTTTTCTTTATTTTTCAATATCGTGATAAATATCGTACCGTGAACTTTTTATCGCGATATTATCGTACCGTGAGTTTTTGGTATCGTTACATCCCTACAAAAGACATAAAATGACCAGAAAAAGATACAGAATGAACACAAAAATACAGAATGACGACAAAAGACATAGAATGACCACAAAATGACACGGATTGAAGTCAACGTGTTTTGCTCCTGTAAGAGTGTGTGTGGGGTCTTATAATGCATGTTTCATAACCCGCCCTTGTATTACTTGGACATTTTATACGTTTTGTATATTAAATCGCAGAGGAGGTAAGACAATTCTCCCTCTGAAAGGAGACAGGCAAATGTTGTAGTGAGCAAGAGTGTGAGAGATAAGATAAGTGCGACAGAAGATGATAAGGAAAGCAATAAGCCCTCAGACGCTGCGTACACACACTGTGAACACACACTGTGAACACTCACTCTGCGTACACACACTCTGTGAACACACACTGTGAACACTCACTCTGCACACACACTCTGCGTACACACACTCTGTGAACACTCACTCTGCACACACACTCTGCGTACACACTCTGCTGCTATTTGTAGCTTTTTGGAGGGGAGAAGTTCGGGATGTAAATTAGGTTATGCTCGTGTGTCTGTGTAGCGAGGATTTGCCACAACTTTATTACTCCCAGGATGTAACTGGACGGACACACACACACACACACACACACACACACACACACACACACACACACACACACACACACACACACACACACACACACACACACACACACACACACACACACACACACACACACACACACACACACACACACACACACACACACACACACACACACCACACACACACACACACACACACACACACACACACACACACACACACACACACACACACACACACACACACACACACACACACACACACACACACACACACACCACACACACACACACACACACACACACACACACACACACACACACACACACACACACACACACACACACACACGTCAGATTTGCGGTAATATAAAAGAGAGTGTGCGCCAGAAGACCAATCACAACAGAGCCGGCCAGCTAACCAATCAGAGCAGACTGGGCTCTGGTTTCAGACAGAGGGTGAGACAAATAAAGAGCTTTTTGAATATTAAAGCATGGAGACATGTCACAGTAGAGACACTACATACTTAAATGAACCTGACAATGCATGGGCGTCACAGCCATTAGCCACAAGTCCCCCCACCTTTTCAAATGATTAGTTTAGACCCCCCACTTTTACTATGCGGAAAGTCCGTGAATCGGTCTATCCACTCGCCTCTCTGTAGAGCGCTGTGTCAGTGCTTCACTATCAAATCCATTCCACTTGCTTATTGGGAGAATGCCCAAATCAATGAAACTCCGTCCCATGTTTTCACTGCTACTTTGTACCAAGGCAGATTCTCAGAGCGGTACACATGAGCCGTACACATGCTGCGTGTTTTGTGTAGCTGTGTCTTTAGTTGTAAAATGATGTGCGCCACAGTTTCCACGCTGCGAGGCTCCGGCGCTAACAGTTCACGAGCGTGCTCCACTAGCACCCGGATATAAGGCGCTGTTATTAAAGAGGTGGAGGGAGAGTCCTCTCCTGTCAGACTGAGAGGCTGATAACTACAGCTCAGTGAGGTAAAGGACTCTGAGAGGTGGAGGGAGAGTCCTCTCCTGTCAGACTGAGAGGCTGATAACCACAGCTCAGTGAGGTAAAGGACTCTGAGAGGTGGAGGAAGAGTCCTCTCCTGTCAGACTGAGAGGCTGATAACTACAGCTCAGTGAGGTAAAGGACTCTGAGAGGTGGAGGGAGAGTCCTCTCCTGTCAGACTGAGAGGCTGATAGCTACAGCTCAGTGAGGTAAAGGACTCTGAGAGGTGGAGGGAGAGTCCTCTCCTGTCAGACTGAGAGGCTGATAACTACAGCTCAGTGAGGTAAAGGACTCTGAGAGGTGGAGGGAGAGTCCTCTCCTGTCAGACTGAGAGGCTGATAACCACAGCTAAGTGAGGTAAAGGACTCTGAGAGGTGGAGGGGAGAGTCCTCTCCTGTCAGACTGAGAGGCTGATAACCCAGCTCAGTGAGGTAAAGGACTCTCTGAGGGTTTAGATAACTTTAGTCTAAGTAGTGGCTCTCAAAGTGCACCAGATTGATACATTAACTTAAAAAAAAAAAAAAATCTTTCCGGGGGAGCATGCCCGCGGACCACCCTAGAGGAGGTTAGGTCCACCACCTGCCCACACCCCCTGTCAAATTGTCCCACCCACATTGAGGATGCTTCCTACGCCCATGGCATAATGTCATCTTTAAGTAGACACTTAAGTAAATGTACTTAGCTAATAGCTGTGTGTTGGTATCAGAGAGGAAACAAGTAGAGTAGGAGAGACATATAACAGAAGGTGAATGTTTGCTGGAGCAGTCACTTTGGTTTACACGGAAATAAATAATGAAGACTTCTGAGTTTTTAAGAACGGTGAGTGACTCAGAGGTGATGTTCCTTCTCCCCACTCGAACACACACTTGCCCTTATTCATACCGCCATCATGAGGACGCCGTTCCCTGACCTCCATTCAGCCTCGAGCATTAACACAATTACAGCGTCCATGGCGTCGGAGAGGGGATTTGGCGATTGTGATGTATAGCTCATCCAAATCGACCTTGACTGTGATATGGTCGGATTAGCGGTGAGGAACACATTTCCTTTGGCACCTCGAGGCGTGTTGTATGTTGCTTTGTGCGTTGCATATTTTGACCTTATAAGAGGGGGAAACGTGGAGCTGTCAGAAGAGCGTCTTGATGTGGAAACCGTCTGCTGTCAGAGGAGAGTGAGGGATGATGAGTCACTGCCACGCTAACCTTGACTCTGACAAGCCTCTGCTGGATGCAAATGTCATGGATGGAGCTTCTCAAACAGATTACATAACGGCTGCAGATCATAGTCTAAGGGTTCTTTTAAATGCATATATTAATTCGATTTAATTATTGAATTGCTCATACTTTGTTCGCTCACTTAGAAAGGTTTAGAAAAGTGTCAAAGAACTATCATTTCACGGGAAAAGCCTGCAGGTCCGCTGAAGACTTTTCTTTTTGCCGCTTCTTTTAATTGAACTATTCACATCTCACACGGCACAGTACTTGTATTCATGTACCTGTGTTATTCACGTTTTTATTATCTTTGCTCTTTAAAGTTCTAATGTGTTTTATGCTCTTAATGTCTTTCATTTTTGTAAAGCACTTTGAATTGCCTTGTGTTGACAAGCGCTATATATATTTAAAGGTCACCTATCATGCTATTTGTAGGCAATAGCATGGGTCTCAAATATATACAAATATATAAAAACATGTCTATGAAGTGTTTTGCTCAAAATACCAAACAGATCATTCTAGCCATGCCTCATATCCCTCTATTTCACTTCCTGTTTCTAAAGTGCTGATTTGGGTATAAAGCTTTAAAGAGGAGGGGTCTGAGCTCATGCGGGACCCGGCAGCTACTGTCTAAACTAAATGCTGCCGCTGATGAAACGCCATATCATGGATATCAAGGATTCTCTCTGAAACAGTCTGGAGCTCAAAGGCTTTCTCTCTTGCCGGTTATACCACAAGGTGAGTTCCTTTTTACTTCCTGCTTCTTACACACATTCTCTCCAGTACAGGTTAGCTCTGAATGTTTAGCCATGCTAATGTAAACACCGACCATATTACGTCCAAACAGTCGGGCATTGTTTCTGATAGCAACGTTTTCTGATTGGGCCGTGGGTCCACATTTCAGATATTACGTCATATCGGGACGCAAATCTGGATCAGCTCCGTTGTTCCCCGTTTTTAGAGATTTGGGTACGGAGGAAAAGAGAGAGGGTTTTGTTTCTGACGCTGCGTGAGTTCCAGACACACCGGGACACATGTTTTATGTATGAAAGACATCACAAAGGCATTTTGCATGATAGGTCCCCTTTAAACTTGCCTTGCCTAACTTTGATGGTGCCAGTAAAGGCCTCCAGTGCTTCCATCATAATGAGGATTGAGTGTGCTGAAATGCAGGTTTCTCTGGTTTTGCTTTACTGCAGTGGTCCTCACATTTCCTCAGCCATTATTCTAGTTAACTTTCCATGATAAATGCTCCCATTGTTGTACATCAGATCTCTGTCCATGGTGCTCATTATCCCTGTATGCATTGCTGTAGCTCTCCATGGTGCTGAGGTCACTTCTCAGTGTAGTTTTGCAGCACAATGTATCAGCACTCTGATTGCCTGCAGTATTTCTCTCAGGCTGTATCACCTGTGTAGTGATTTCTGATTGCATTGTTACTAAATGCTGCCAAAAATATCCTGCTTGACCTTTTGACAAAAGCTACTTAAACATGTGAGGCTGATATATCGATCGATCTGATCTTAATCCAGTTTTTCATTGAAGGAAAGATATGTCTACAGTCATTTTTCAGACCATATATGGGGTGAAATATTTGTATTAAACAAATTGAAGGGATGCATGTCATAGAAAAGATCTCCTATTGGCAACATTTTTGGCTATTTCCAGATCTTTTTAGTTTCAAAATATCCCCAACACTATTGTATGGAAACTATCAAATTATATATCGAAGTATATTATCTTTTGCAGATGCTTATAGCAAGTAAAGATATGTTTGAGGTTATTTGTTCTCCTTCTCAGTCCATAATGGGGCAAAATCTATATTGAACAAATGTAGCATGCTAGGTAATATGTAACGTAAATATGTGATTAGTTTTGAGGTCATTTTTTGCACACAGCACATTTCATAGGGTCAAAATCGTTATCAAACACTCCAGTTTCACTCAGCTCTATGTTTGACCACTAGTAGAGCTATGTTTGTGTTTTCATGGTTTACTAACTTGCACGAGGGTAAACAAGTGCATTCACAAGCATGAAATTACACTTCATGCAAGTGTCTTAAATGATTCCAAAGTTAGACGGAGTAACATCCTCAATAAAGCAGCAATGTTCCAGTTAAGAAAGGAAAGAAGAATGCTTGTCAGCAAACATTGAATTTGTCCTTGCACGGTATTTGGTATTATTTCAAATCTTAGGAAAGTACTGTTTTATAAACACGTGTTTTGAGTGCATGTCTGGCTCCGCCCACCTTCAGTCCCTCTTGCGGGCGTGCTCCCATGTCCTGCATGGAGCTGAGGTGCAGCTCCTGCAGGCGCTGCTGCCTCCTCTGGTGCTCCGTCTGCAGCTCGTCCAGCTGCAGCCTCAGGTGCTCCCTCCTCCTGACTGAACTGCTGCTGCAGCTGCTGAGGGACGACCTGCGACTGAGAGAGCTGCATCTCCAGACTCTGCTTCAGCAGGGAGATCTGCACAGGGAGACAAACGTCATACATGTTTGTTAGAAAAAATATCACTGGTCACCGGCTTGAGCTTCAATAACAGGATCCATGTATCTGGGATCCTCCAGAATGGAGTAGTCATCACACACAGAGCATTCAACTAGTTCCTGAACAGTGTCCTTCACATGCTGATATCCAAGAGAGGGAGTTACACAGTCACAAGATGGAGGAATACCGGTTCTTGTGGGTAATCATACATCCTGTCATGAACCAAATACTGGGTTTTTTCTCAAAATGTTGGATTTTATCTCAAAATTCTGACTTTTTTCTCAAAATTCTGCCTTTTTTCTCAAAATTCTGCCTTTTTTCTCAAAATTCGGACTTTCTCAAAATCTCAAAATTCGGACTTTTTCTGAATACTTAACATTTCACGTCATGTACACAGTTGGGTCTTTGTTATCATGTGTCTACTCTGATATGGAAGAGGACATTCAGTATTTTCCCAACAATGTTAGACAGGTGGAGGAGGAGGAAGTATTGCAGGTAAGTTCTTAGGTAGGAATGTATAACTACAACAGACCCTGGAAGACCACCACACAATATGGGCTATATTACTACACAATAACCCTGTGCAATATATACCATTTCTATAACTGGCACATTTATTTTAATGCAATACTTAAAGAGGCCCTATGATGAGTTTTTCTTTTTCCTTTAGTGTGTTCTATAGGTTTTTGTGCATGTAAATGGTCTTCAAAAGCTAAAATCCGTGTGTTTCCCCCCTGCCAGAAACGCCTCCATTGGACTCCTTTGTTTACTTCAGTTATTTGTGACATCACTATGAAACACTCGTGCTTCTATTGGCTAGCGCTCCAACACATTGTACGTGATAAGGGGCTAAGGGGCGGAGACATAATAACATACATAATAGTTCATAGTAATACCTCCATTGCACTCCTTTGTTTACTTCAGAAACATAATGACATAATTTTGTAACACTCGCCATTCTATTGGCTAGCGCTCCAACACATTGTACGTGATAGGCTAAGGGGCGGGACATCTCTAAGCGGTTGACCAATCACAACAGAGCCGACCAGCTAACCAATCAGATCACACTGGGCTCTGGTTTCAGACAGAGGGTGAAAAGAGGTGCTGCAGCACAGGCAGTATGAGAACAATAAAGAGCTTTTTGAACATTAGAGCATGGAGACATGTCACAGTAGAGACACTACATACAAAAATGTATATAATATGTCCTATGTAATGCTGTATAGACTGTTAACTACTTCTAACTGATAATTTCATATATTCACTTCCATAATACTGCTACTTATCCTTCCTATCTTGGATGTGTACTTAAGGGCAGAGCACTGGTGGTAATCAATTAGGTTCAAGCAAAGGATATTAAGATAATTCTTTAAAGCCACAAGCAATAAAGTTTCTTTCTCTAAGTGAATACATTTGTTCAGTTCAATGCAGGACATAATGAGCTCTGTCTAATGTGTAGGGCAGCACTAGAGCAAATTGTTGGAGAGAAGCAGCATGATTAATCAAATGAGTCTGTCTAGACGACTTCAGATAATGAATATTTGGGAAAATGTAGAAGGACGACCTTGCTCAACCTGCTGTATCTGTGTATTCCAATAACGCTGATGAGATAAAGAATAACACGCTTTCTATTTTGAATCAAAGCTGAAGACTTTTCTGTTTGCTGCCACCTTTTATTACATCTAATAACTGTTCATATCTTACCCTGCACTGCCACTTTTATTCATGTATTTTGACAGTGTTTTTAAAGCAATCTTAATGCTTTTAATGTTTTTTATTAAGCGCGATTCATTGCCTTGTGTTGAAATGTGAATGAACCTGACTTGCCGCCTTTAAAATATAGTGGATGGATTTATTAACACAGGTTATATGTGCATGAAAAGTCTATGGGTGACTTACAAAATGGTGGCTTTCTTTTACAGTCCATGTGATGTACACATTATTTCTTGAACGTTTTGAAAAAGGGATATTATTTACGATATGAGAGGTTATTTTTTATTGTAATTTTAAATAATAATAAATCAACATGATCATGGTGTGATGTTTTTGGGAGGATCTGTACACGATAAAAATGTATTTCTCAAATGTGTATAATAACATTTTGGACCTCTGCAGCTCAACAATACTGCATTTTAAATGTCTTTTGAAAAATGTTTTACTGTCACAAATACTGCATCACTTTTAATTTGGATATTTTACTCGCACACATTGCGATTCAACTCCAAATAATAGTTCATCTTGTAGTTTAGCAAAATGGTATCAGCCCACACATCAATCAAGAGGCTGAACACCTGCTGCTGTGCTTTGACAAATGTAGTAAACGAGTAATCAACAAGTAAATAAATAAACATTAATCACTGCATGTCGTCTAAGGACATCATGTGTGCAGAAATGAACATTAATACAGCCGCTGACCACAGTGTGTGTTTGTTTGTGTGTGTGTGTGTGTGTGTGTGTGTGTGTGTGTGTGTGTGTGTGTGTACGATGACCACAGGAGCACTAAGTCATGCACATTAGCATTCGTCATTAGCAGTGACTGCCTTCTCCTGTGTGTTCATCACAATGTTACATAATGAGCCTAAGAGTCAGGCAGAGTGAGGAGTAGTGAGGCAGAGTGAGACAGAGAGAGGCAGTGTGAGGCAGAGTGAGGCAGAGTGAGGCAGAGTGAGGTGAGGCAGAGTGAGACAGAGTGAGATGAGGCAGAGTGAGGTAGAGTGAGGCAGAGTGAGGCAGAGTGAGGCAGAGAGGTGAGTGTTTAGAGTTAGACAGGACAGAGAGAGGCAGAGCTAGCAGGCCAGAGTAGGAGAGATAGTGATGAGTGAGACAGAGAGAGGCAGGAGTGAGGCAGAGTGAGCAGAGTGAGGTAGAGTGAGGTAGAGATTTGACGGAGAGTGTGGTGAGGCAGGAGTGAGCAGCAGAGTGAGACAGGAAGTGAGGTTGAGGCAGAGTGAGAGCAGAGTGAGGGCAGAGTGAGACAGGAGAGACGGCAAGTGATGGTAGTTGTAGAGTGAGGCAGAGTGCGTTGGAGTAGTGAGGTAGAGTGAGACGGAGTGAGGTAGCAGTGAGACAGAGGAGTGAGGGCAGAGTGAGATCAGAGTGAGAGCAGAGTGAGGTCAGAGTGAGTAGAGTGAGCAAGAGTGAGGCAGAGTGAGGCAGAGTGCGTAGAGTGAGGTAGAGTGAGGCCAGAGTGAGGCAGAGTGAGGTAGGTGAGACAGAGAGAGGCAAGAGTGAGGCAGAGTGATGTAGAGTGAGGTAGAGTGAGACGAGAGAGGCAAGAGTGGGGCAGAGTGAGGCAGAGTGAGGTAGAGTGAAGGCAGAGTAGGCAGAGAGAGGTAGAGTGAGACAGAGAGAGGCAGAGTGAGGCAGAGAGAGGTAGAGTGAGACAGAGAGAGGCAGAGTGAGGCAGAGTGAGGTAGAGTGAGGCAGAGTGAGGTAGAGTGAGACAGAGTGTGGTGAGGCAGAGTGAGGCAGAGTGAGGCAGAGTGAGGCAGAGTGAGGCAGAATGCCATTTCTACACTGTAGCTTTGTGCATATGACAATAGAACCGTTGATCGTTGATCTGTGGTAGTCCTACCTGCTCCAGCAGATCCTCCACCTTCCTCTGCCAGCTCTCCCTGGCGCTGCTCAGCTCCTGCTCTTTGCTCTGAGCCAGCTGACTCAGCGCCAACGCCTTGTCCTCCTCATGGTCCTCTCTCAGCTCCTCACGCAGCTTCTTACACTCCTGCCTGCAACACACACACACACACACACACACACACACACACACACACACCACACACACACACACAACACACACACACACACACACAACACACACACACACACACAACCACACACACACACACACACCACACACACACACACACACACACCACACACACACACACACACACACACACACACACACACACACACACACACACACACACACACACACACACACACACACACACACACACACACACACACACACACACACACACACACACACACACACACACACACACACACACACACATTTATGTTTAAGAGCATAGCTTATACTGCGATCGACAAAACAACAAAAACATGCATCGTTTCTTTATGGAACTGTTAATTGAAGTTTCCAAAAAGCCAATAGAGCAAAGAAAGCCTACACATGAATAATAAGTACAATAAAAATAACCATGTGATACATGAACAATGTATATGTGGAGTGTTTGTTAAAGGCAGAACAGCTAAAGAGAAGCCTAAACCTTAAATCATAGTAGAGTTCTGGGATCTGTAGAGCCCTACATTTAATAAAAACAAGTGTATACATCTGATAGTAATGACATCAGTTTTTACAATTTTCCAAATAGGAATAAACCAATGATTCACATGTAAACAGATTATTTCTGCAGCTAAAAACGATGCTACAGTATAAGAGAAAACAGTGGAGCTTTGGACCATATAACCAACAAATATTTGCGTTGCAGCTTTGATTTATGGTCCATCTAAGTTGGCTCGGACTTTTCTGAAGTTGCAAATGAGATTTAAGGATGACTTCGGAAGTCTTTGATAACGGCTACATTTACACACAATTATAAAGATTCAACGAACTGCAGGTGGAGTTTAATACAATTCCTTAATCATTAAAACCATTGGTTCTATTTCTAAAGCTCTTAATCTCTCAGAACATAATGCGTTTTTTTTTCAATGCACATTTTGTTGTTTTTTGTTGGCATGACTTTTTTGAAATGGCTCACAACAATATCTGGTACAATGAAAGTCTCAGTCAATCTTATGAGAGCTCAATATCTGCTTCAAGGGAATAATAAATGGTCCTTTTACATTGAACACTGCATCTATTGAGAGACCAACAGCTTTTTGCATGGCTGTGTGTGTGTGTGTGTGTGTGTGTGTGTGTGTGTGTGTGTGTGTATCAATGTAATAGCTGTGTAGGAGTGGAGATGGCAGCTGTTAAACGAAGTATTGGGGCAAACACGTTTCTTTGACACTTTGACAGCCAGAAAGTGACACACACACGCGCACACACACACACACTGCAATATGCACAGAAAAACACACACATTCACACACACTAAACAGTCATCATGCAGCACATGTCATCATTCATGTCCTTGTTCTTTTCTTCATAAAGCACGTTGACTGTCTTTAACACACACACACACACACACACACACACACACACACACACACACACTGCAATATGCACAGAAAAACACACACATTCACACACACTAAACAGTCATCATGCAGCACATGTCATCATTCATGTCCTTGTTCTTTTCTTCATAAAGCACGTTGACTGTCTTACACACACACACACACACACACACACACACACACACACACACACACACACACACACACACACACACACACACACACACACACACACACACACACACACACACACACACACACACACACACACACACACACACACACACACACACACACACACACACACACACACACACACACACACACACACACACACACACACACACACACACACACACACACACACACACACACACACACACACACACACACACACACACACACACACACACACAGGGCTTCAAAGAGCTCTGGTCTTCCTAATAAGTGTTGCTCTGTAGCGTCTGGGCAGATGGAGAGAGGTAAAGGAAAGTGGGTGAAGGAACTGTCAGGAGACGGAGGAAGCATGGGGATAACATGTGGGATAATTGGCTGATCCTGCGAGATACGAGGCACATGTTCTCAGTTAAGACACCGAAATCCTCGTGCATGCCTTCATAACTTCCAGAATACACTCCTCTCCTCCGACAGCAACGACCAGCTGCCAGAGACTCACAGGATGTAAGAAGTCTGATCATGAAACATCGGTACTGATGTCTCTGCGGCGGCTACTAGTTCACACCAGAGCTGGTTAATAATCCTGCTTTTATCTTCAACACAAGCTCTGTTGGTTGATGCTAAATCCAGGCTGAATACACGCCTTATTTTTATCATTACAGTATGAGACCTCCTTAATCACAACCACTGTGTACCCAGTCATATTGTTTTATCTATGTTTTTAACAAAATCATTATGACATTAGTGTGGTGAGTGATTTCACAGCTAATACTGTTTGTCTTCTTTTCCCTTGTTGTTTACTGGCTTGCAGTTAGGGAATAATTTACTAAGGTATTTAACCTTCGACACAGTTCATAATTTTCTCCTTTCACCGTCTCTTTTCTCATGGCATAGGTCTACGGCCTTGGGTATTGCTGCTATCTCTCTTAAGGAGGGGCAGCTTGGGCGCATTGTTGTTCCAGCTTATGACGGAGCACAAGCTGACATGAGATAGGGACATCTGGATGCCCTTCTTTTCTGTTACGTAGGTTTTCTGTTACGTAGGTTTTCTGTTACGTAGGTTTCTATGGACGACAGCTCTAGTTAGATTCAGGGTCCATATTTGTTTCGTTTTGCTGATGAAGAATGTTGATTATTACACTCCAAACTAGTTAAAACCTCCTACACAGGAAATATTGGTGAGTATTTTTTCCAGAGTTATTACTATTTTGCTCTGAAATAGTGATATTTAATCATTTTGGAGTGTATTTATTACTCATAGCTTCTAGAGTGCGATCAAAAATGCAGAGTCAATTCTATTGGAGTCAAACCATGACCACGCTGTAACGGAGGTGATCTCTGGGGCCGTAGATCTCGGTCTCTTATATTATATAGCTTCATTATTGGCGAAGTATATTACTTTGTTCCACGCTAAAACATTGCACAGGAAGCATGTGAATCTATGTCATTTAAGCATCTATTTGTCACGATCTGTCTATGTTTTAGTTTGTCTGTCTCTGTTTCCTGTTGGAGTTTGAAAGGGTTCCCCCTCCCGTCTTGTCTGTTGCTGCTGATTGTGTTCACCTGGTGCCCCTGTGTTTCTCCTCCCCCCTCACCTGTGTCTTGTTGGTTGATTAGTCCTGGGTGTATTTAGGGTTCTGTTTTCCTGTTAGGTGTGTGAGGTCTTTGTTGCTGGTGACTGTGTTCACGTGAGACAGTCATATTGAGGCTGTGTATCATGAACCACAGCGATGAATAAATGCCCACACCGGGTTGTATTTTAACTCTCTGCCTCTGCCTCCTTTGCTTGGTCGGGCCGCTCAATGGTTAGCTTCACACACGCCCACACTCGTGTTACTTAAGCACTTTGGTTTATTGACCTTTTTTATTATAAAGATTCATTATGGTTCATTTTTTCTATTTGGAGTAAAATGACCTTCTATTTGGAGTAAATGACCTTCTAGTTGGAGTGAAATGACGTTCGATTGGGAGTAAAATTACCTTCTATTATGAGTAAAATGGCAGTAGAGTTGTTTTTAATATACACTACATAGAGTAAATAACCATTAAGCAGAGTCCAAATCTAAGCACATAATAGAGTAAAATGAACTCTAAAAATACAACTCTGAACAAAGAGTACATTTTACTCTATATAGGTTGGGACCAAATGTAATATTTTTAGAGTAAAATGTCCTTCAATTTGAGTCAATTTGACAAAATGTACTGTGTAGCAGAGAGGAGAAACCCTCAAAATTGATTGTGGCATCTCAACCGTGACATGTCTTGTGAATTCTCCGGCCGAAGCTCCAAATAAACCGTCAGTGTTTGCCATCAAAGCTCCAGCTCTCCTCATGTCTCTCTGAGTCCTGACTCCAATTGCTTCCGAAGTTTCCCCCACAAAGTGAAAATGGTTTTCCCTTTTCTGTAGTGTGTTATACGCATATGGGTTTGTGTGCATGTAAATGGTCCGCAAAGGCTAAAGTGTGCGGGAGAGAAACTGTAAAGTACACATACAAATGTATATAAAGTTACAAGGTGTCTCAAACAACAATTTGAATTCCTTTGACAACTTTAAATACACACAGCTCACCTGCTGTAATACATTCTGTCTTTTAGAAATAACTGTGTACACCTGACTTCCTCTTTGTAGAAACATTCAATACGATTTTTGAAAAGGTTATTCAAATCCTGCAACATGTGGGCTTTCAATTTTAAGGAAATACCTAAGGAAATTAGGTTTTTCAACTTGGATTCTGTTGTCAGCAGGCAGATAAACACACTACCATTTTCATTCACATAGCAAGTGGCCTTCTACCTACCATTTATGTATTTATTAAATATTTTCTGCTTTATGGCTAAATATTTCCAATAAATGGCTCTTGTGCGGAGAATTCTCTTCTCAAATTACTTCCTCCAGGTCACTAACAAACCCTCAAGCCAAACATTTCTGTCGATATTTTGGGAACAGGTTAACAAGAAAGGCTTTGAAAACATGCTCAGACCAAGGACTCGTCGACTTCCTTTTTGATTATGTTATTCCCAACAGCTATGTATTGAAGAACGGCCAGGAAATTATGTTTTGAGCTTCAGAGACTTTGAAAGAGGCTGCGGTGTCACGTCCATCTGAGATGAAAGTCACACTGCTGCAATAAAAGCTCTTCACAAACACTCAGATGGGATTAGAGCTACTGTACGTGGTAATGAGGGGGATTATATATTAGCTGTCCTCCTGGTGTTTACCTTGTTAATGTCAATGACAAATCACAGGCGGAGCTACAGAGTTTACACACGTTTTCCCAATCCTGCTTTTATACCATCTCTGCGGGGGGGATAATGCAAAGATTACCAAAGGCATTTGTTTTCATCCTCTGAGGATCATGAGTCCTCCACAACTTTGTACGTTTACTTTAGTCCTGTACTTAACCCTTAAAAGGTTTCTGTATACAGTCAGTTGACAGGCTGCGTCTATCAAGTGGGTGTGATATAGGTAGGGTGTAAAACAGGTGTGATAATGGTGTAACATGGGAGTACAGGGTATCTGCAGGAATCCTGAAGTCAGATGTAAAACCTTTTAAGACCTTTTTTAAGACCCTTTCCATACATTTTAAGACCTCATCGCCACTTTGAGTTTTAACCGGTTACCTTGGCGACACACTTTACCTCACATTCACTATATACAGTATTGATTGTCCTTCCTCCTTATCTTCCAACCATTTGGACGCAGACTTGCATTTCCCCATAACGATGTTGTTTAACAACCGGCGTAAACAGACCTCCGCGCTATCAAGCAGTGAGCGTGCGATGTCCTGTTCAGATGACGTCAAACCCAACGGGATGCCATCAATAAACTACACAGAATCACACTACACACCTACGCAATGATTACATTCAGGCAGACTGTGGAATACAACCTCTTTGGACCATTTATATACTTATTGAAAACAAGCTACAACATGTCATACCTTGGAAAATGCCCTTTAATACTTTTTAATAGCCTTAATTTTCGCTAAATTGATTTATCAACTTTTAATACTTTTGAATACCCCGCGGACACCCTGGGTAATAACGGATACATATTGGTGTAAAACAGGTGTGATAATGGTGTAACAGCCACTAAACAACCTCACCAAGGTCTCCAGTGTGACCAGACACAACGTCTCCTCTCTGCTCTGCTGATCCGCTCTTCCTCCTCTGTTCACTTGGTAATCCTTGGAGCTCTCTGGTGATTCTACTATCACAGGGAGACGCTGGGGCGGGGATTAAAAGGCAGCCTCCTTAATGCAGACGGCTCACTAACCATAGTGTACTCACTCCAAACACCAAATGAACAGAAGCACCTCCTGAGAATAAAGGGCTGAGTGCAGAGAGACAAAGGGAGGTGAGTGAGGGCTGATGAAGAGGAGAGGAAGAGCGACGGATCTGTTTCCATCACCTAGTTTCCGTTCCACTTCAGTCACATGCTTTTATCACATGGCAATACTTATGTTGATGGGTAATGTTTGTATAATTTGTATGCTATGACGTTTGTTTTTGCTTTGTGCATCCCTTTGGAGGCATTTCCTTTGATTTGGGGCTATAATATATTTTGATTTGATTAAGGGAGGCTGTGGCTCAGTGGATAGTATGATAAGACCACTTCACCCCAAATTGCTCCTGTGGGGATTGTCCACAGTACTGAATGTATGTTTGGATAAAGCGTCTAACAAATGACATGTCATGTAATTAATCTGGTATTTCTACAGTGTGTGGATCTTGTTTTTAAGATCCCACTCTTATTATAACTACTATTTATTAGTGATTTAACCACGGTCGGTTTGTCAGAGCGGCAGAAATGTATAGCAGGTATTTATTTATCTGTGTTCGTTGCAGCCACTTTAAATCAAAATGTCCCACAATTGCTGTCAAGTTTTTTGGTTTTTGTCACTTTTAATTCAACAAGCGTTTTCATACAATGCTTATTTCCAGGTTCATACTTGCAGTTTGGTTTTCTTTAATGCTTTAATGTTAAAAAAACACACTTGTTATAGCAGAATGTTTAATACAGCGTATTTCTGGTATATTAATGTAATGGTATAAGCTATATGATGTGTGTTACGGAGTTGGGTCACACAGAGTTAGAGAGACAATGGTCGTTCTGAATTACAGAGAGGTTTTTTATATATATTCCTAAAACGATGTCCCATTTGAAGTAAAAGTAGATTAGCGCAATAGTCTTTTCTTCCACTTTTATGTATAATCAAAAGGGTGTTTTTGTGACTATTTGTGAGTAGGTACAGTACAGGTGACCTGTGACTTCTGCCTTGAGTAAAATGATTATCCATTGATACATGTTTTTCAGAAAGTCATTTTGGGCTTTCGAGGGCGGAACTCAGTAGGTTACTTGTAATAATTATTAATATTTTTGATTATGTGTAATTAATAAAAGGATGGAGTGTTATAGCAGAATGTTTAATACAGTATATTTCTGGTATATTCATTTAATGTCACATGGTATAAGCTGTATGATGTGTGTTACGGAGTTGGGTCACACAGAGTTAGAGGGACAATGGTCGTTCTGAATTATCAATAGATGTATTCATTTTAAGTGAGCTGACATCGAGGTTGGAGGAAGTTCAGAGAAGGCCTTAGGGTATAAGAACAGTTAACCTTTGTTAGTTGACTACTCCTAAAGGACGGCATGAGACAAGTACACTTTCGACATCTGGAACATACAAGTATAGCATTCAGAGGCAGAACATGTGATATCGTGTGTTAGCTAATGTAAGGAAATGTGTGTGCGTCATGTCAAGAGTCCTATATATGTTTCTGTAAAGTTCTACTGCTTGGGAGCATTGCTGTAGGGACTGCTTGAGAGCAGAGGTAATGTTTTCCTCGTTATTATTGATTGTTGTACAACGAAATAATAATTGATCAACTATACCTGTGTTTGTGTTTTATTGTTCCCTTGTTGTGAGTGCTAAATTGCCACAACACACTTTAAAATGTTTTTTATCTGTCTTTTATATACGTTCGCTTACCTTCTTAATAATGCTTCTACTTATTTCATTTTCATTTAACATGCATGTGTACTCACTTATGTTATTTGCTTTTGTATAGCCACTTCATTTAATATGTTGCATGATGAGTGAAGTTTGTCCCTGTTAGGAATAAGTTTGTGTTTGGGTTAAAAATAAAGAAATATGCTTGGTGCTTCCTGGGAGTTGTATCAAAAGAAAACAAGTGTCTGGAGAGACGCTGCTGACAGATTTAGGTTGAGATGATTCCCGAGATACGAGGATGAGGAGGAGGAGGAAGCTAAAGGTTCCTAAACAGCATCCTGGTATTTATACATCACTTATTTGACTTGACACTCATTGGCCTCCTTTTTTATTGTGCTTCCCTCTCCTTAAACCTTGAAGGAGAGGATTATGAGGCCAATAAAAAACATTTACGTTCATTTTAGGGATCTTGATCCGAGTCTTGGTTCAGAGTGATGCTTATAATTTGTTTTAGTAGTTGTATATAATATCTAACCTCTGTCTAGAGCTCGGGATTGAATGTATTTACCTTTAAACCCTGTAGGAGTTAACAGGTGAAGAAGTTAATTTGCGAGTGGATTTGATTTGATGATTCTGGTGTTATTATGAGATGACATTTGAAGCCCTGCCTTCAATACAGTAATACAGGAAATGAAGCGGAGTAATAACAAATATCACGGTGAGGCGCGCAGTGGCTCAGAGAGCGAGGAACGGCTAAAAAATATCAAACAATATCAGGTGTGACCTTTACAAAGAGCCGGGGCGTTTACAGATTAAATTAAGTTACAGGTTGAGAAGAATCACAGAGGAGATGGAGCAGCACATGATGAGAGGAAGCAGACCATACATGTTTTTGAACTATAAACAAGAACACAACCACTGCAAACAAATGTATATTGGTGTTACGGCCGCTGCCTCCCTCTGTTCTGAATGTGTTCTCTGTAAATGAGCTGTGCGGTTGCCCTGATGTCATTGGCTACCCATCTCCTGGTCCGCCCCCGAAGATTGTGATTGGAGCACGCCGGGCCCGACGCGCTCCAATCCCAGCGCACATCCGGCGCGCACCTTCCGGAGACGACTACAAAGCCTGGGGACAACGATCAGTCGGGAGGCTCTGGGTGTTTCTCAATGTCGAGTACGCTTGCTTGGTAGCACATGTCTTCCGAGCAGGGGCGGATCTAGACAAATATTCATGGGGTGGCAAGAGGGTGGCAGGAGATTTTGAGGGGTGGCATCCCCTGACAGAAGTATATGCTGATTTAAATCGCAATCATATCAATCAATTAGGGGTGTAACGGTACACGTACCCGTACTGAAATTATTCAGTACGGGCCCTTCGGTTCGGTACACGTGTTGTACCGAACGAATATAGCGTTAAACGTAAACAAATTGAGAACATGAACAACTTTCTGGAAGTAATCTCAGGTATATATCATAGAGCGACCAAGTAATTTCATTGGACGAGAGGCATACTATGAGAGCTGGTCACAGGGATGCGTTCAAATGTAGTCAGTAATTTGAGGAACTGTCGAAATGGCGAACGCAGATAAAGTTGAGCTGAAAATCCTCCAGCATCATTGAAGTCTCCGGTTTGGGAACATTTTGGTTTCGTAGTTACGTACAAGGATGACGGACAAAGACAGGTGGACCGAACCAAAGCTGTTTGTCGGTATTGTTCAACTAACATTGGTTACGCGGCTGGCAATACATCACACTCATTTGAAAAGGCATCACCCGAATGTGAATATCGCCGGTACCAAAAGAAAAAAGACTGAAGTGCAAACCCAACTCCCACTAGCATTTAAGCCTCCACCACTCGCAGAGAGTTCAGACCGAGCCAAAGCTATTACAAACACCAAGTATCCTTATGTTGCCATGTTATCAAAGCGCTACCTGGCTGTATCTGCTACCTCTGTCCCTAGAGAGGGTGTTCTCCACAGCAGGAGACATTGTTAGTGCCAGCAGATCTGCCATTTCAGCAAGCAATGTGGACAAGTTAATCTTTCTTTAAACAACATGAAAATACAATGACAAGCAAGTCCTAATGTCAAGCTGGCTGCTTAGGTACAGTACAGTTCAAATACAGATTATTTCAGTTCATCGAAATGCTGCACCTTAATGTTTATTTGACTATATTTTGTATTTATTTGAATACATTAGTCACAGTTTAATAATAATTTAAAAAATGTTTTTAATGTTTTGTGATAATTTTTTCTGCTGTACTGAAAACGTACCGAACCGAACCGTGACCTAAAAACGAGTTACGTACTGAACCGAAATGTTTGTGAACCGTTACACCCCTACAATCAATGTTAACTTGGAAAGCCACAATATTAATATTTTAACTCAATCACATAGGTGATATTATTGTGGCACATCAGTAAAGCCTTACATATAAGGTGGCAGACGTAATTTAATGAATTTTAACTGAACAATAACTGAATGAGTTTGTCTCACTCTTAGACCAGCAGGGGTTCCAAATCTATGCAGACTGCTGCAATAAGTACATTAATTAACTGTCTCATCGATGTTTGTCTGAATGAATATGATACTATTAACAATCATATTATTCCTATCAGCTGTCAATCACTGTTAATAAATAATAATAATAATAGATTTAATTTGTTAGCGTTTTTACAGGTGCTCAAAGACGCTTTACAGATATAGTGAAGAACTGTTATGATTCACATATTCATTTATTATTGAATAAACTATATTTATTTTTGGAGGAGTTAATGATGAATGTTCATCAAGATGCTTGCTCACCCTCCTTCAAATTTGAAAAACAAGTAATTATATCATTATTGATATACAGTTACAACCTTGACTTTACATCAGAAAGAACAAACATTAAAGAAGTGACTAACTGCATCAGTTAGGGTTAAAAAACGTGTATTCAGCTAAAACATCGCTGCAGTTATTATCCAGTGGAAGGTCCTTACCTACTGGCCTAGTTAAATCAAAGTGGTTACTTTCTGTTGGCTGGGCAGTGTAGTTTTACACACCGTCTTATTTTACTTGTTCAGGACTTACAATTGTTTTTTGGTGGCAGACCCCCTCAAAGAAAAAAATATATACACGCATACAAGGTCATCATCTTAACAGTTTGTTATTCTCATCGAGTCATCCGTGAGCAGAGCATCAAGTTGGCATGTCTATTACAGCTGAATGCGGCGATTACTATTTTGTTCAGCAAAACGCCTCACAAACGTATTAAGATCAACAGCTGTAGTGCGTTTGATTCAATGCTGAGTACAGCCAAACTTGACATTCTCTTCTCTGTCATTGTAGACCGCAACTACCCTCATTCCTTTAGTGCTTGGTTCCGAAAGGCTTCTCGTTTTGCGTCGTCCCGTTCAAATGAATTCGCCACCAATCATATTTCCACTCTCGCGCCAGGACCGGGGGAGGGGTTACATGACGTGCATCTTGTGCTGCATTCACTTGCACTCGGACATTAGAGACTTTCTCTCATAAATGTCCGATGAGCAACAACTTTTCTTTCAAAACAAAGATGCCAACTGGGGTGGCAGCTGGGGTGGCAAGGCTATTGTTTAGGGTGGCAGTTGCCACCCCATGCCACCCCGGTAGATCCGCCCCTGCTTCCGAGTCACTTGCTTCAGAAGCGAGGCAAGAATACTTCCTGGCATTCGGAAAGCGAAGAGTGGAACAGGCGAGAAGCCCTGTCTTACATTTTCCGCCACAGATTTGGGGGAAATTGGTCCGTGCGCAAAGCATTGTGGGTATATTAAGACCGCGGAGCCTATACATGTGCAGCCTCGAAATTTCTCGCTATGAAGTACGCCGGGCTCGATAGAATTCCAAGTATGCTGGACATTGGAACAGTACTTCGGCGGCACTCGATGACGTAGTATGCTTGAAATAGTGGCTCTGGAGCAGCTTTCCTCGACATTGAGAAACACCCTCTGCTGTGTGAACAGACGCCCCTCGTACTTGCTCTTTGACGTAGACAAATCTGTTAACAGTGGTTAACTCGTGTGGTCCGTATTAGTGTTGTTGTGATTAGATGTGTTTAGATTAGTTTAGTATTATGTTGACTGTTGTCCTATAGCGTAGCTGTGTTTTCCTACAGCCTCCTTTTGTTAGTTTGTACCACTTTAATAGTGAGGGTTGTTTTGTCACTATTTTTGTGTATTCATATCTATTCCTTTGTATTTGATTAGGCTCCCTTTTTAGACCCCATTTACACGGGAACATTTGCGTTTACGCACCGTATCCGTTTTCAAAAAAGTCTTCCGTTCACACGCATTCGGCTCAATTAACGTGTCCGTTCACACTAGACCGCTGGAAATGCTGGAAACGCTGTAGTACATATGCCAGGCCTGTAAGTGGCGCTGCTGCCGCCACAAAATACACCAAAAGCAGCGAAGAAGACCCCGGAGCATGGTTGCCCTTCCGTTTATTCTCCGCGGTGGACGGCGTGTGCTCCTGCTGTATATCTCTCCGGTAGTCCACCAGCAGATGAAAACACCCACCTCTCCGCCTCTTCCAAGGGACGAGGGGACGGCGCGGCAGAGTTTCTGTTAACGTTTTTTTTCGCTGGTCAACATGTCCTTGAAATCTTCCGGACAAAATTTGAAAAGTGCCGGTCAGAGGTCTTCTTTGTTATTTATTTAACTTTAAAACAAATTGATAACGACTCTATATAATAATATAAGAATAATAAACGGAGCCTCTCTTTTCCTCCCCCTCTTCTGACAGCCCAGCAGCTGATCTCTGAGCAGGAGACGTGGGGAGAGGGAGGCGGGGCTATTTAATCGTTAGCAGAAAATGATCTTATAGGGCGTACACACGGAGCCGTTGGACCCCCCAGAGCATTTCGTTTGTAAATCTATCCACCTTGGGACCCATTATCGTTTGTGGGGCCGTTTCTATCGTTTTGTTATGGCCTCGTGTAAATGAAAGGGCTATACGCAAGAGAAACTATGCGGATCCAACCCGTTTTGTTCTCGTGTAGACGGAGTCTAAGGCCCCGGCCACATGAGGACGAAAACGGCTAAACGCATAGGATTAACGCAAACGCAAACGCAAAAAAGCTTCCGTCCACACGCAATATTCACCGGATAGTGTCTGTCCACACGAGACAGCTCCGTTTAGCTCCAACCGCTGGAGAAGCTGCAGTACATATGCAGGAGCCTGTACGTGGCGCTGTAACTTCCTCCACAAAAGCAGCGAAGAAGCATGGTTGTCATGGTTGCCCTTCTGTTTATTCTCCGCGGTGGGGGCCGAGGGAACCGGGCAGAGTTTTTCACCAGTCAACGTGTATTCAAGTTGAAATCTTCCGACAAAATTATAAAAGTGTCGGTCAAAGGTCTTCTTTGTTATTTATTGAGCTTTAAAACAAATGAATAACGACTCTATATAATATAATAATAAAATACACGGAGCCTCTCTTTTTCCTCCCTCTCTTCGGACAGTGTCAGTGTCTGTCTCATGCAGCAGCTGATCCAGTAATGAGTGACCCGGCCGACAGTAAAAATAAACATATTTATAACTAGTTTAGGTAGTTTGAGAGGTGTCTCCGTCCTGTCAGATTAGACTTCACTCGCGTTTATGTCCATATCGAGAGAAAGATAAATAATCTGAATTCAGTGTGCAGTTTACTTTGACGCAGCAGAGGTGGGGAGAGGCGGGGCTATTGCCTCATTATTATCAGAAAATGATCGTATAGGGCGTACACACGGAGCCGTTGGACCCCCCAGAGCGTTGCGTATGCCGTTCTATCCACCTTGGGACCCGTTATCGTTTCCGCAGTCGTTTAGTGCCGTATTCGGTCGTCCTCGTGTGGCCGAACGGTCTATATGACACTAAACAGTAACGCAAACGGCCGTTTTCGTCCTCGTGTGGCCGGGGCCTGAAGCTTGGTCAGTCCCAAAACAAATCCCCACCTTTTAGCAACCCTTAGGAGGTTAGAGATGTTCACAGCTGTTCTGATTGAGTGCCTGTGTTTACATAACAATACATGTTTTAAAGAGGATATAATAGGGATGTTGAAGAGACTTTTGAATGAGCTGGATACCCCTTTAGTGCGATTTCTTTGACGTGCAGGGTAGAATTAAACATGTTACATTTACACAGGGCAATGTGACTTCTTCTGGTTGTTTTCAAGCCATGTCACTGGACGTATACAAGCCCAAATGTTCACCAACTATCCGACCGAGTAGTAATACAATGTCCACTCATTAACATGTGATTTAAAAGCAACAAGTACATACCACTTCTTTGTTATTAGCGATGAGATCTAAAGACACTTCAGATTAAAGCTTTTAACCATCTAGTCAAAGTGCTGAGATAAACTCTAATAGAGTTGTTAAAGGATGCTGACTACGGTGTTAAAAGTGCATCAGTTCACACCTCAGACGGTCCATTTTATTATTTGAGTTTTTTTTAATTTATTTAAAAGTTCTGAGGGCATAAACAGAGACTCTGAGCTGAGGGCTTTAACATCGCATCGAACAGAGATGTTGCAGAGCTATCCAAGAATAATGATTCATCTCGGTCAATACTGTGAGGTGTTTGTGTGTGTGTGACAGAGAGTGAAAGGAATGTATTGAAATAGAAAGACTTCCACTTCTGAATTAAGTTAAGGCAAAGATTATAGGTGTTTCTCTTTCAGAAACACACTTACACGTAATCACACACACACACACACACACACACACGTAATCACACACACACACACACACACACACACACACACACACACACACACACACACACACACACACACACACACACACACACACACACACACACACACACACACACACACACACACACACACACACCACACACACACACACACACACACACACACACACACACACACACACACACTACCTGAGTGTTTCGGTCCATTTGAGCTCCAGCTCCAGAGCCATCTTGTCCATTTTAAGTTTTTCTTCTTCTTTGGTGGTGATGATTTTGGCTTCATGATGACGCTTTTGGATCTCTAGCTCACCCTTCATAGAAAATACAAACAGAAAGTCAGTCAAACTCAGAGAAAGACCGACATTGGATAGTATTCTGTTGCTGCTCAAAGGTTTTTCCATCCAACAAGAATCTAGTTCTGTTGGCAACCTTGCAACTTTTGGGATTCTCTGTAGCGTGAATACAAGTTTAAACAGCCAACAGAAAATGCTGCCATTAGAGTCATCCTGTCAAGTCCTTCAAAAACCCACTCAGGAAGAATTTCTTTAATTATGTCTTTAAGTATCGAACAAAAAAGGCCATCATGAATTCATCCAAGAACTCAAATATGAGGATCCGTTTTGTATCAGAGTCAATTTGAAAAAATGTGGGGTTATGACTGTGGCCAAACTAAACAAGCACTGTGAATTTTCCATAGTTTTCTGAGTCATTCAATGGACTTGATGGGTGGAGTTTTTTTAAAGGGGACATTCAGGGTATATTTAAAATAAGGTTCAATCAATGTAAAGGCGCTACAGAAAGCATTATTTCCTCACATGTACAGTTAAAGAGCTGTGTATGTGTGTGTGTGTGTGTGTGTGTGTGTGTGTGTGTGTGTGTGTGTGTGTGTGTGTGTGTGTGTGTGTGTGTGTGTGTGTGTGTGTGTGTGTGTGTGTGTGTGGTGTGTGTGTGTGTGTGTGTGTGTGTGGTGTGTGTGTGTGACCTGCAGGGCTGTCAGCAGGTTGCTGGTCTCCCTCAGTCGGGCTCTGGTGGCGTCCAGCTCCTCCAGCAGTTTGTCCTGCGCCTCCTTCAGGGTGCAGATCGTTCCCTCGGCTGAGCCCATGTCCTGCTCCCCCTGCTGCACCTCCTGCTGCAGCCGGACCACCTGGGGGGGTTTGGTAGACGGAGAATAAACCAGGGCCTACTGGCTGTCCCACGGTCTCGTCTAAAAACTAAAGGTGACCGTGCCTTTCAAGTGGCGGCTCCAACACTTTGTCAAAGTCAACTTTATTGTCAATCTTTCAGTTTGTGTTTACAGAGTAGACAGAGAGATCATAATCAGGGTGCACATAACTTTCTCAGTGAGGTTGGCGTAGTTTTGGCACAATTCCGTTGTACAGACCGACGTTAACAGCAGCCCTGTCTGTGCACACGGAGACCGACTCTGTCGTCCGGTGATCTAACCGCCTTCTGGAAAAGCTTCACAAGTACGTCGGTACGCAAATGCGCTTTGTGACACAAGTGACGGTACGCATTTCAGATTGTTGCCGCGCATGCGTACCAGTTATGTTATGTTATGCACCCCTGATCATAATACTGTTTCCCACAATCCCAAATACAAAATCTAAATAGTTGCAAAATAGTTGTTGATACATTTTCTGTCAATTTAATTGTAGATCAGTCGTTTAATCTTTTAGGCTCTACTTTGTTGGAAAAAAACAGATATTAGATAACATCATTTTGATTTAAGGAAACAGTGGTAGTAAAATATAGTCCTCAGCAGACTGTTTTATATTTTAAATAATCACACTGGCGGGTAAATATTAGCGGGTCACAGGGTTTAGCCCTTGATTGTGCAGCCTGATGGATACAGGCATGCAGTGCATTATGGGGGTGTAGAACCTTTCAAGTGGTGCTCCAATACTATGGAACTCTCTCCCTAAAAACATCCGCTCTGCAGTCTCTGGGTGCGTCTCACTTCGGTTATTTTTCATTTCCTCGCTCCTCGGTCTCGGTATCACCGGAAGTTGATTTGTCTGCGCCATCTTGAGTACCGTCCCAGTGGCCTTATTTGTGCCGGAGGACCGATGAGCGAGGATCGAGGAGCGATAACGGAGGAGCGATAATCGAGGAACTACCAGACCATCCTCCGGTGAAATCCTCAGACACTCGCCCCGCCCCCTTACTGTGTATCGCTCACTGATTGGACGATGTAGCGCATGCACTGATCTGGCTGCTGTCAGACGATCAGCTGTGCGGCGTCATGACAAACGGACGTCGCTTCACGTGACGCTCCGGAGGAAACGACGTCCCATTGCTCTTAAAACTAATTTCCCTGCTTCTCGTGGTTTCCTTGCGTCTCTCCATGCTTCCCTGGTGGGAGGGACTAGTCGCAGGGAAACGACGCAAGTGAGGGACGCAAGGAATCCATTTAACCGAAGTGAGATGCACCTTCTGTAGAAGCTTTTAAAAAACAACTCAAGACCATTCTTTTTACATTGGCTTTTGTTTCTACTTGAGATGTGTGTGATGTGTTCTGTTCTTTTGTTTGTTCCTTTTCGGGACTCTACGTGGTCTGTGTTTTGTTTTTATGTTGACCTTAATAACGGCCTCATGCTGTTATTGTATTCATGTTTCTGTGGTCTTAATTTTAAGGTGTTATACTAAATAAACGTATTATTATTATTATTATTTTCACAACCTGGACACCGTTGCACTCCAGGCTGTATCTCAGTGTAGCAGCAACCTACCAACTCTACATCAGAATTTCCATCAAAAATGCATTCAATAAGCGTTTCTATTTCGGTTTTTACACGAGCCAGGTCCATATTCTTTCTGCCGACGTGGCAACATAGTTTTGCCACGCATCACATATTAATTTAACTCGATGTTAAAAGCACAGGAGAAAATTGGAGTGCACAAACAACAGCAATAAACACAGCGTGGCGTGAGTTTATACACAGAGAAACGATGTGTTCAAGGAGCAGGGACAAACCAACCTCTCTCTCTTTGTGTTTTAACATGCAGGCATTGGGACTTGGCAAAACCAACCACATTATTCCTGAATGCCAACAACTGCATTTGTAAATCTATATCAAAAAGCTAATATCTTCAAAAAGTTAACATTTTATTTGGTAGTTAAACAGTTAGCTTTATTCAAAACCACATTTTCTTATGACTCTCTTTTAAAATGGCCAGTTATTTAGGTAAAGTCAGTGTGAGGTTCAAAAATAAAATACTTTGAGTAAAGGGTTTCAAGGGATGATTGTATTATCTGACACATATGAGTCTTTTGAGTTTGGGATGTTAAATTGCTGCAACTTCTGGACTAAATGTGGGTTTATTAAGTATATTTTCCACATTTCAAGTTGTCCTAAAAGAAATGTGGAAGTGAGCCTTATAGATTGTCCGCTGGTATGACTGTCTATCTTATGCTTCACAAGGTAAATTCCATTCAATATTTATTTAAGTTTTCTGGAAAATTTGAATAAAATCATAAAAAGGACGATAAAATATAAGGATAAAAGTCATACGAAGTGATAGAAAGTTCCACAACAACTACGATATTAAAGCTCCCCTATGATACTGTTTTTCATCTCAGATACAGTATATACAGAACATGTCTCCGAACACCAAACAGATCATTGCAGCATTACCCATAATCCCCTCTGTTTCAGCCCTGTTTCCAAAGTGCTGATTCTCTGTCTGTTACTTTAGATGAAAATAAGGAGCCCCTCCCCACGCCCCTCTGAGAGACATTTGGTTACAAAGAACTCAATGGTGCTCTAGGAGGAGATTCAGGTGATAAGGTGGGGGGGTTACCTTGGTTGCTGATTGGCTAATGGTTACACAAGACAAAACATTGTTATGACATCATAAAGTGGCCAAAATCTGATCAGCTCATTTTCAGACAAGTTTTTATAGAAATGGATCAAAAAGAGAGAGAATCTTTGTTCCTGAAACTTTCAGAGTCTCTTTCCACAGAGGGGACACATGTTGATGTAGAAGAGACATGAAGAAGAGGGGACACATGTTGATGTAGAAGAGACATGAAGAAGAGGGGACACATGTTGATGTAGAAGAGACATGGAGAAGAGGGGACACATGTTGATGTAGAAGAGACGTGAAGAAGAGGGGACACATGTTGATGTAGAAGAGACATGGAGAAGAGGGGACACATGTTGATGTAGAAGAGACATGAAGAAGATGGGGACACATGTTGATGTAGAAGAGACATGAAGAAGAGGGGACACATGTTGATGTAGAAGAGACGTGAAGAAGAGGGGACACATGTTGATGTAGAAGAGACATGAAGAAGAGGGGACACATGTTGATGTAGAAGAGACATGACGAAGAGGGGACACATGTTGATGTAGAAGAGACATGAAGAAGAGGGGACACATGTTGATGTAGAAGAGACATGAAGAAGAGGGGACACATGTTGATTGTAGAAGAGACGTGAAGAAGAGGGGACACATGTTGATGTAGAAGAGACATGAAGAAGAGGGGACACATGTTGATGTAGAAGAGACATGAAGAAGAGGGGACACATGTTGATGTAGAAGAGACATGAAGAAGAGGGGACACATGTTGATGTAGAAGAGACATGAAGAAGAGGGGACACATGTTGATGTAGAAGAGACATGAAGAAGAGGGGACACATGTTGATGTAGAAGAGACATGAAGAAGAGGGGACACATGTTGATGTAGAAGAGACGTGAAGAAGAGGGGACACATGTTGATGTAGAAGAGACATGGAGAAGAGGGGACACATGTTGATGTAGAAGAGACATGGAGAAGAGGGGACACATGTTGATGTAGAAGAGACATGAAGAAGAGGGGACACATGTTGATGTAGAAGAGACATGAAGAAGAGGGGACACATGTTGATGTAGAAGAGACATGAAGAAGAGGGGACACATGTTGATGTAGAAGAGACGTGAAGAAGAGGGGACACATGTTGATGTAGAAGAGACGTGAAGAAGAGGGGACACATGTTGATGTAGAAGAGACATGAAGAAGAGGGGACACATGTTGATGTAGAAGAGACATGGAGAAGAGGGGACACATGTTGATGTAGAAGAGACATGGAGAAGAGGGGACACATGTTGATGTAGAAGAGACATGAAGAAGAGGGGACACATGTTGATGTAGAAGAGACATGAAGAAGAGGGGACACATGTTGATGTAGAAGAGACATGAAGAAGAGGGGACACATGTTGATGTAGAAGAGACATGAAGAAGAAGGGACACATGTTGATGTAGAAGAGACATGAAGAAGAGGGGAAACATGTTGATGTAGAAGAGACGTGAAGAAGAGGGGACACATGATGTAGAAGAGACATGAAGAAGAGGGGACACATGTTGATGTAGAAGAGACATGAAGAAGAGGGGACACATGATGTAGAAGAGACATGAAGAAGAGGGGACACATGTTGATGTAGAGAGACATGAAGAAGAGGGGACACATGTTGATGTAGAAGAGACATGAAGAAGAGGAGACACATGTTGATGTAGAAGAGACATGGAGAAGTGGATTTGCATAATAGGTGACCTTTAAAGCTCTTATTGATCTGACATTTTTTACACTTAAGGAAGGTACATATTTAATGTTTCAGATGTCCTACCTCGTCGTTGGCGGCGTTGAGTTTGGAGGTGAGCTCCTCCCTCAGCTCGTCCAGCTGCTGGCGGAGCGTCGTCTTCTGCTCCTCCAGAGAGAGGCGCTCCTTCTCAAACTGCTGATCCAGCTCCTGTGGAAAACCGTCAGAAACACACATCAAAACAAATGAGGGACAGTTTCATCCCACAGGCCACAAGACTGTTAAACACCTGCACTTTTGAAAGAACATCCATAACATTCATCTGTTTACAACTTATCAATATTCCAATTACTTGTATATAGACTATTCTGCACTATTTCTATTATATTTAATTTACTTGCACTATTATCAGTTGTATTGTGTATTGTATTGTGTAACTATAGCTTTGTACCATTGACAATAAAAGCCTTGAATCTTGAATAAAAGTCAAGAAGCATCAACAAGTAAATGTCTTGCGGCTATATCGAGAATTCATGTCCAAATCCAAGATGTTCAAGTTGTATTGGAAGAGAAGTGATATTTTATTAGTATTCATGGTGTTATGAAGACTCTCAGATACAGACATAAGAAGTAGATGTGTTGAAAGATTTATTTCCAAACAGACTGGACTTTTCCCCTTAAAAATAAACAGAAACTCTTCATATCTCCCTCAGTTTGAGTGCAGAACTACACTTGGTTTGCCATTATATTCATCTGTGCAACATGCTCTAAAAATACCCCGAACTATTGCATTGTCCTTGACAGCATTGTTAGCATAATGAAGCTTATTATGCCTGCTGATGAATGGGGAGCGATTTATGTTATAGCGCGTAGCGATCACTGCTTTCCAAGGACAATTAGAGCTGGGGAAAAATGGCTGTAATGTTAAATGACATTTTCCACCATTATTCATTACACAAGAGAATGGAGTTTGTAACACACAAACATAAAAGTATCGCCTACTGGGACACAGTTCCATACAAATGAATGGAAATTCGACTGAATGAGGGAACGAGTGACAAATCACAGTAATTCATGTGTGATGACATCTTGTATTTCAGTGGAGGACGTGATAACTGAGGAGTGAATACTGACTGACGCTAATATGTTAAACAGTTTGGTCTAATCTGGGATAAAGAATGGCCTTTCAAATGATCCAGAGTTTGCACTAACAATCTGCTCCTGCTTTCCCCTAAGAGGCCGCTTCTGCTTGCAATAGTTTCAACACTCTTATGCAACCGTAAAAAAAGACAAGAATGAGGCTGGTAGAACAAATCCCGAGGAGATATGTCCGCTCTGATGTTCGCCTGCAGCCTCTCCTCCCACAGGTCCTCACAGAGACTTTCATTCAGACTATTCCTTAGTAGAGAATATATTGGTAGAAAGGGTTTCAGGCAGAAATCTGGATACCTAACTTCAAACTTTCTTGTTATTTACCTGCTCTGCTAATCATGTGCTAAAGTAAATCAACCAATCAATCAGATACTGTATGATGAAGACTCAGGCTAATGATGAAGACTCAGACTCATCATGAAGACTCAGGCTAATGATGAAGACTCAGACTCATCATGAAGACTCAGGCTAATGATGAAGACTCAGACTCATCATGAAGACTCAGGCTAATGATGAAGACTCAGACTCATCATGAAGACTCAGGCTAATGATGAAGACTCAGACTCATCATGAAGACTCAGGCTAATGATGAAGACTCAGACTCATCATGAAGACTCAGGCTAATGATGAAGACTCAGACTCATCATGAAGACTCAGGCTAATGATGAAGACTCAGACTCATCATGAAGACTCAGGCTAATGATGAAGACTCAGACTCATCATGAAGACTCAGACTCATCATGAAGACTCAGACTCATCATGAAGACTCAGGCTAATAATGAAGACTCAGACTCATCATGAAGACTCAGGCTAATGATGAAGACTCGGGGGAGACACGGTTTATATCTCCATCTTCTATTTCTTTAAAGGGCCCATGTCATGCTTTTCCGGTTATCACCCGTCCCCTTGTTGTTATGAAGGTTTTTCTGCATGTAAACGGTCTGCAGAGTCACAAACCCTCAAAGTACACCCTGTAGCGAGTAAAACTCTAACACAGAGAAGACCTGTCTGTGCTGCCCCAGAACGCCTCGTTGGAGATTTCTCTTTTTCCATTGTTTTCTTCCTGGGTTCTGTGACGTGCCCTAACCCAAATGGACCAATCCGCGGCGCCGTTACGTCCACGTTACGTCCACGTCACGTCACACACTCAATCTTTTCTCAGTTGTAGCTCCGCCGATTTCTCCTCCCTGAGACGGCGGGACGCGGGGAGGCTGTGAGTCGGTGTGTGAGCACACACACAAACTCCCAGCCAGGCTGCGGGTGTGTGTGGGTGTGTTCGGGCTGGGTTTCGCTGTCTCGCAGACGGCCACTGGGCTCACAGGGAGGGGGCGCAGGAGCTCCAACAAGCCGTTTAGGACAGAGAGTGAATACACATACTAGACAGAGATGCTGTGAGAAACCAATGTGAGTTTGGAACATTGAACAATGTAAATGTATTCTAGTAGACCTCAACAATGGAATTATGATCAGTAGAAATGGCCATGACATGGGACCTTTAAATGATATCCCACCCCCCAACAAAATAAGTTACCATAGCTATGCAGATGACACACAAATTTACGTAACAATTTCACCAGGAGACTATGCTCCAATTCAAACACTGAGTAAGTGCATTGAACAAATCAATGACTGGATGTGTCAGAACTTTCTCCAATTAAACAAAGATAAAACTGAGGTAATGGTTTTTGGAGCCAAGGCAGAACGTATACAAGTTAGCGCTGAGCTTCAGTCTGCAATGTTCAAAACAACAGATAAAGCCAGAAATCTAGGTGTAGTCATGGACTCTGACCTGAGTTTCAACAGTCACATTAAAACTGTTACTAAATCAGCCTACTATCACCTAAAGAATATATCTAGGATTAAAAGACTAATGTCACAGCAGGATTTGGAAAAACTTGTCCATGCTTTTATCTTCAGTAGACTGGACTACTGCAATGGTGTCTTCACAGGTCTCACTAAAAAAATCTATTAGGAAGCTGCAGCTAATTCAGAACGCTGCTGCTCGAGTCCTCACTAACACTAAGAAAGTGGATCACATCACTCCTGTTCTGAAGTCTTTACACTGGCTTCCTGTGTGTCAAAGAATAGATTTCAAAATACTGCTGCTGGTTTATAAAGCACTGAATGGTTTAGGCCCAAAATACATTTCTGACCTCCTGCTAAATGATGAACCATCCAGATCTCTCAGGTCTTCAGGGACTGGTCAGCTTTCTGTCCCCAGAGTCAAAACTAAACATGGAGAAGCAGCGTTCAGTTATTATGCTCCAAATATCTGGAACAAACTCCCAGAAACCTGCAGGTCCGCTGCAACTCTGACTACTTTTAAATCCAGGCTGAAGACTTTTCTTTTTGTCGCTGCTTTTAATTGAACTATTCATATCTTAGACTGCACTGTAACTTTTATCCATGTATTTTTTCTTTTAATGTTTATTTTATTAGCTTTTCTTTTTAATGACTGATTTTAAATGCCATTTTCTTAATCTCTTTCATTTTTTGTAAAGCACTTTGAATTGCCTTGTGTTGAAAAGTGCTATATAAATAAACTTGCCTTGCCTTGCCTTGCCTTGCCTTATCCATGGTAGTTTGTAGCATTAACAGCTGTATCATCAATTATTTTGGCACTCATGCTTTGAATGCAACATTGACATCTTCCTATGGTGGCATCATATACTATAGCTAATGAGATTTAAATAACATGTTTACTTGTTATGCAAAAACAAAGAACATTAGCATTCATTTAGAGTCCTATCCACCTGATGAATGTTAGTCCAATATGTACCATCCTTTCAGCTCCATCAGCTTGCCAAATACTAAATGCTTATATCATGTGTTGGCTGTTTGGTGCTTGGCAGCTAGCATTACAGTTGTATTGAAAAAAGAACACAAAGCGCTTAGACTAAATCAAAATAGTAGAAATGCGTCCAAAAACCTGAAGAATAAGCTAAGAGATGGTAGAAGAGCTGAATGGGGACTAGGTGATAATTAACTCTGGGTTTGTAGCAGCCTCCTTTCAAACTACATTTTGTAATTTGATACATTTTAAATACATATAATAATGAGTGCAGTTGTAAGCGCTTACAGTAGGTAAGTAGGTATGTAAGGAAAGAATGACATAACATGTGTTTAAGATTTAGTAGAAACAATAAATACTTTCTGTTTTAGCTAATTCTTTGATTGATTTAATGCGAATTGTCTAAATAAAATAGCATCCATGGTCATCTCTTATAAGATTTTCTACCATGTTTAGGCTTCAGAAAAGGTACATTTGCACCTAAAGTTCTCACTGTTTTACTGACTGGATTATTACAGGTTTTTCTATAAAAAGAAAAATGTGAATGCACCATATCAGACATCAACATCTCAACCTTGAATGACTCTTTATGTCATTTATAAATTTACGTAAATAAATACATTTATTGGGAGAGTCAGGAGGAATCTAACAGGACACATCAGGATTCATGTCATACCTCGCAGATCGATATGGAGGGCGAGAGCGAGGCACTGCAGACACGTTCATTTGTATTCTGAACGCAGCCTCCTCTCAGACACCTCTCATTATCATTTAAAGCGATGAAAGAGTAGAGGTGATGAAAGAAAAGATGATTAACTAGACGTGATGAAACCTGGACCAGACAAAAGACTTAAATGAAGACGAGTGGAGGGATGAAGAGGCATCTCCTCGTGTTTCTGCCCCTGTGATTCAGCAGAAAACTGCAGCAAGAGGATGAGAATTCAGATCATGCATTCAACCTTTAAAGAGGATATTATGCTCATGTCCAGGTTCATATTTGTATTTAGTGTCTCTACTGCAGCACCTCTTTTCACCCTCTGTCTGAAACCAGAGCCCAGTCTGCTCTGATTGGCTAGCTGGCCGGTTCTGTTGTGATTGGCCAACCAGCTTAGAGATGTCCCGCCCCTTATCCTATCACGAACAATGTGTTGGAGCGCTAGCCAATAGAAGCTTGAGTGTTACATAGTGATGTCATTGAAATGGAAGTAAACAAAGGAGTCCAATTGAGGCGTTTCAGGTATTTCTGCACCAACACCGTCATAGCACTAGGAAATATATTGATCAATATATCGGGACGTGAGATTAGGGGTGTTTCTCAATGTCGAGGAAGGATGCTCCAGAGCCACTATTTCAAGGATGCTACGTCATCGAGTCCCGCCGAAAGGACTGTTCCAATGTCCAGGATGCTTGGAATTCTACCGAGGCCGGCGTCCTTCGTTGCGGGACATTTTCGAGGCTGCACATGTGTATCCTCTGCGGTCTTAAAATCCCCACAATGCTTTGCACACGGACCAATTTCCAAAATCGTTGGCGGAAAATGTAAGGCGGGGCCTCGCATATGACGCACACCTGCACACTTGCTAGCCATTCTTCGTTCATCCGAATGCCAGGAAGGATTCTTGCCTAGCCTCTGAAGGACCTGACTCGGAAGACATGTCCCACCAAGGAAGCGTCCTTGACATCGAGAAACACCCTCTATATTAACAAAGAATTTGGATTTCATAATGTAGCACATGTCTTGTCTTGGATTTAAAGGCAGATTTAAAGTGGAGTGAATTTTCTGAACCTAGCAAACTGTTGTAGCTGTTCTACATTTTCCTTTACCCTATTAGTCATCACATTTACATTTGTGACAATTATTTATAAAAAACATCTTACTGTGTTAATATTTCCCCCAAAAAATCCTACACTTGGGATGAATGAAGTATCCATATCCATCTATCAATCCAAATATCAAAACATCATCGTCACAATATCGATATCTAGGTATTTGGTTATCAATGCGGTTTTGTTTTATTTAAAGTATGTATATGAATCTTTTAAATATGGCTTTTAACTTGGGTTAACTTTCAATTCTCACTCGTATCATTGTCCATGTTTTACTGTATTGTTTCCGTTTTTATTTTAACCTATTTTAATTTATTGTCAGCTTGAATTCAAGGGAATCTCGTTAGGATCATGTTTTATCTTGTTCTGTATTTATTTTAATATTGTTGCTATGTGTTTCTGTAAAGCACTTTGGGCTGCTTTGTGCATGCAAGGTGAATTATTGTGCATATCAGTTCACAATGGGATGTAATCTGAGGCCCTGAACGCCTGCATATGGAAAAGCAGAAAGCTTCTCCTCTTAATGCGGCTGTCATCTCTGACGGGCTCTTCTGTGGAGTATCATTAAAAACACGTCCTCATTATGCAACTTTGATGCAAGAGAATATTTGATCACTTGCTTCCACATGGCTGTGTGTGACTGGAATAAAGGACCCGCTGGAGAGGGGGCTTCATCACGAGGCTATTTCAGGCTGCATTATGGAGCGCTGTGGTTTGGAGCAGCGAGACCCCGGGCTCATTAAACGTGTCCCAGGACCCAATTTGTAATCCTCAGGAGCAATTTCAATTATGATACCGAAGCTGAAGTTTGGCTATTTGATCAGAGAGCACAAGAGGGAACAAGTGAGGAGCTGCAGGCAGATTGTTGATGCTTTTGTTCACCCTTACTGGCTTAAAATGTCTTTAATAGTGTCTCTAAGTATTGTTCCAAAAGCTTTCCTGCCTTTTTATTGAATGAGCTACCTTTCGTTATTTAAATGCAGATAATGTCCTTTTGTTATTGTTCACTCTGAAACCCATTGATTTATTTTCTCAGTCTGTACAAAAGATGGTTTTCAGCTGATATCCTTGACTGTAAAAGTGAATATGCAAGAACATTGAGACTAACCTTCATGCTTCTTTCTTTTTTAAGACTAAGCTGGATTCCTTTAATGAAAATGAGCAAAAGGGCACATCACATTAGCTTTGCAGGGTGCGATCAGTGGAAGAAACATGAAGGTTCAAACGTAAATAATCATCTTGAAGGGCTAAAACCTGCTTTTGCTGACCTCACTTCACTCAGGAAGAAGGAAGGAAACAGGAAGTTCTTCCCAAGGAGTAAAAATATATACCATAGAATATGCAGTAGACAAGCAGTGAAAAGCGCCATCTAAGAAGTGTGTGTGTGTGTGTGTGTGCGTGTGGTAAAGCCCAGTGAGGGGTCGTCACACACTGTGCTAAGTAGGTAGCGGTGAAATATTAATGCTGTACATTTTTTTTACACACACACACACACACACACACACACACACACACACACACACCTCCTCATTTTGAACACTTAACCAACTTTAAACTCTCCACTTGCAGTTTTATATGCAGTAAATGTCAGCGGCGTATAAGTAGGAATTCAGATTTAAGGTCCTGCACTCATTTAAATGTCAAAACTCCCACACTGTCTCCAAATCTGACTTTCCAGACTTGTGAGAGATATTTATGCTTATTATATATTTGGTCACATGGTCATTTTGCCTTTCTTAACTGTGAATAAATGGATTCAAACTCATGTGTCAAAGTGACATGTACCGGTATTGGAAGCAAATGCCCTTAATGATTCATAGTTGTTAGCAATGCAATCTTAAAGAGATCCTTTTATGCTTTCTGGGGTTTGTCTTTCCTGTAGTGTGTTATATAGATTTTAGTGCATGAAGGCTAACATCCCCGCATTTGGGAGTTTCTCTCCCACATCACTGGGCTCTGGTTTCAGACAGAGGGTGAAAAGAGGTGCTGCAGCACAGGCAGTATGAGAAAAATAAAGAGCTTTTTGAACATTAGAGCTTGGAGACATGAGAGTAGAGACACTAACTACTAATATGAAACAAGCATAATATATCTTCTTTAATTATCTGTAAAGATCACAGCTATCCTAGAGTGTCACATTAAGTACTAGTATGAAGTATTAATGTACCAAAAACACAACATTCTTTATATTTCTGCACTATTTTAATACAAATATAAAAAATGTCTAATATGTGACTCAATGTATACTGTTGTTGTCCGCTTCCACACTTCCTCTCATGTGTAGGAGGCGTGTGGTGCAGTGGGTTGGACACACACACACACACACACACACACACACACACACACACACACACACACACACACACACACACACACACACACACACACACACACACACACACACACACACACACACACACACACACACACACACACACACACACACACACACACACACACACACACACACACACACACACACACACACACACACACACACACACACACACACACACAAGCAGCTGTGTGTCTTCTTGGTGAATAGGAGCAGTGGCAGCTTTAGCATCGCTCAAAAATAGCACATGAGAGCGCTTCGTATCACCTGTGTGAGTCATCCACGGCTCCAAACAGCTGCCACAAAATATGTTTTCATTCACAATTTTCCTGTTCGGCATCTATTTTCTACCATCATCAGCGTCATAAGCTCATCCAGAATACTCACATGTCCCTCCATCCCGGGGGCAAATGAGCTCAGAGTTGCTCGTAAAGTCACGGATGATAAATGAGTAAATATAAACATTTTCTCCCACGTCAGTAGGCCGCATTTCTTTGATGTATTTTACTCTATAAAAAACATAAATAAACTGCACATTTCCTGCAGGTATCTGAGCTCCTGTCACTTGGTATTCCTGCGTGTGATGTCGTATTCATTTGTATTTCAACCTGTGCAGAGAGATAACACAAAACCTGAGTCCTAGCTTTGAAAATGGTCTCTTGTATTGCTCTGGTTGACATGCTGTGTGGTTATGAGCATCGTCTCATTTCCTGCACTGCAGAGCTGATCAATTCTTTAAAGTAATAGCTTTCAGAAATGTTATGTGGACTCAAAGCTCTTCTGTAGTTTTAATAAGCACACAGGAAATGTGAGATAGCTGGATAAAGCAGGAAGGTAAATCGAAATAACTTCTTGTTTCTTTATAAAAACACCACAACCTGAGGGTACGGTACATCTTAACGTAATATATCTTGAATGTCCGGTCATTAAATCCAAGCTTCCCCTGACCTCTCTTGGCCTGTCTTGAAATAGTTTCCATTCCTAGAAATAAGTACAATTTGACGGATATCTTTACTATTTAAAACACAGTTCAACCTCAACCAATTTAAACTGAATAAAGTCATCTTTTAGCACGAGTGTGCTCAATATTCCTCCGTTTATACAATATGAATGGGTCAGTGGTGGGTTGTTAATCAGATTAAAACATATGCAGAGAAATCAGGACGTCTGTCATCCATAATCACCAGTCATCCATTAACAGGCCTGTTTATCATCAACAGACTGAGGTGGTGCGACAGGTTCAGATCGCTTGGCAGGCGACACCTCCAGAGTGAAGAGAGACTGAGAGAGACAGCTGGCATGTTCTCACTCCTGTTTAAATGTTTAATGTGCAGGAATGGAGGAAATTGTGAAGAGAAATCCATCTTATCAGCCTTCAAGTAATGTGTTTGTGTTCTTACTGTGTGTGTACTACTACAGTACATATATTGAGTAAATTGAAGCTATTTGAGACTGAGATAAAGTACTTTATACGGTATGTTTGTAATTAGTTAAATCTATACCAATACTTGATGTTTTAAGAGCACATTGCAGGGCTTGATGCATTTGTTCAAAGCTGTAAATGAACCTATGACTTCAACAATCAAACTTATGTAATTCAGTAGCGTAAAAACGATAGTGAACACTTTTTTCGTCAAGTAACCAAATCGCTCTCCAGGTTGGATCAAAATCCGTATCTTTCACCAACAACTGTCTAAATATACCTCTATAGGAAAAGTTATTATTAATCTGCATTAAGCAGACTGAACCAGGATCAATTGAAACTACTGCTTTGAAGAACAAACGCAACTAACACAAAGTCACATGCATTTCAAAATGAATCGTGTCTTCAATGTGCATGACCATCTCGGCATCTGATGCACTCTGACAATTTGTCATCTGATATTCTTCATGAGGTCTTCTGTTTTCATCATAGCAAGAATGTGAGCGTGGTGTGTGTGTGAGTGTGAGTGTGAGTGTGAGTGTGTGTGTGTGTGTGTGTGTGTGTGTGTGTGTGTGTGTGTGTGTGTGTGTGTGTGTGTGTGTGTGTGTGTGTGTGTGTGTGTGTGTGTGTGTGTGTGTGTGTACTCACGGCCAGCATGCGGTTCTTCTCCTTCTCGGCGTTGTTCAGAGCGTTCTCCAGGGTGACTCGGTGTTTCTTGGCGACCTCCTCCAGAGCCCTGGCCTGGCTGTCCTTCATCAGGTTGGTCTCCTCTTCGGATCGAGCCTGGATGTCCTTCATGTCCTTCTCGTGGGACGACTTCTCCTCACGCAGGGTCTGAGAGAAACACAAATGAATATGCATGAACACACACGTTTAGAAATATGCACAGAGGTGAGTGTTTTTGAAACACGATACACACACACACAGAGAGAAAGGGCTTGGGCTGACATTCAACCCATATGCTGTATTTTTTTGAGCCACATTTAAATGTTTATTAAGTGACCGCAAAGAAATAAATCTTAAACTGTCTGTTTGTCCATCTCTCTCACCCCTTCACATTTGTTTTTCCTGAAGCACCAAAACCCAACAGAACATTTGTAACAGACTCCATGTTGGATTACTGATAAAGGGGTTATTCATTATAGAGACACAGAGCAGCCTAACCATTATCCTGATGTTGGTGTTTGTCAGCTGTCGTCTGCAGCCTCAGGCGTGACGAATGCAAGGACTTTTTGCTAAATCACGGCCTCTTTTAGTTACTCTTGCTTCACATCTCAAGATGATACCAGATTCAATTGTTTTCTATTGCACAATAAAGAAGAAGAAGAAGACTCATTGCCAAAAGTATCGTCTGGAAAAACAACAGCATTACTAATACGCCCTAGCTTGGTTGAAAAATAGCCTCAGACAGAGTTTTTTAATGTTTTTGTTGACTTATTTTGAAATGAGAACCATTCAAAAAGTTCTTTAATATGCATGATGGGGATTTAATGTTTTAAAGTGTCGTATTTCTATTATCTATATATGTTAGCCTGCTGCTAGAGAATAACATACCTCCAAATTCCAATTCCAAAACGTTTGATCAGCTGACGAACATCCTGTTAGAGTTTAAATGCAGTTTTTAATAAATGGCCTAATCTCTATTTTCTCTCCACCAGTGCGAAACGCCAATTCTTTACATTTTTCGCCTGGTCTTAAGATTTAATTTGGAGTGTATATTGATTGATGTGCCTATTAAGAGTTGCTAAGCTGTGATAAGACAATCACTGTTGTGGGGGGGTTAATTGGGATCATTTGGAGCCTGCTGATTACTGATTTGCGGGTGATTGTTTGAGTAAGAGGAGGAGTAGTAGAATAAGAAGGGAGCTGCTTCATAGATTTTTAAACTGCAGGGATAAAAGTGAAATATAGGAATGGATATCAGCCAAAAGATGGATCTCAGAGGACACAGAGGAGGAAGAAGTCCTGCTGATTTAAGTTGTTTCTGAGCTCCGTATATCGTGTGACAGTCAGACGAGCAGACAGCCAGGAACAAACGGCAAATTGGTTTCGCAAGGTCACAGAAAACAGCGATGTTTCTGAGGAACCCAAAAATGTAATCTGAAACCCATTTACTTTGAGTTTCATCAAGCGAGCAGCTGTTTCTTCATCACATGGGTTTAGCAACATTTTAATTAGCCAAAAAGACACATGGGAGCAGAAATATCCATCAGTGAGATCTGACAGTGGGATCACTGAAGACCCTTAAAGCAAGCCAAGACCCTCTCCGTGAGGCTGTTTCCTGATAGAGTGTGGATTACGTGACTTCATGTGACTACTAATGAGATAAAATACAAATAAAACCTTCACTTTTTGTTTGCAATGTTTTGAAATACACTGCTGGTATTCTGCTGTCCATACGTCAATGTTTTTTTCGTGCAAAGATGTAAACAATGGCTTTGAGGTTCGGATTGTTCTGGTTTCTGTTGCATTATTTAACTTTTGTTTTGGCTGAGTAGCCTGACATTTATACAAATACAAGGTATGACATTTAGGGCTTTCTTTTTTTAACGCCACTAATTATTTTAACGTGCGATTAACGCATGTGTATTTGTCCTCGGTCCGCCCTGTAGTTTCAGAGCCCAAAGGCTTGACGTTGTTGTTGTTGTTGTTGTTGTTGTTGTTATTAGTTGGATGGTGGGAGATTCTAGCGAGAGATATGGATACAAAAAAAGGTGTTTTAAACAGCTAGCCAAGCACACAGCTGATACTGACAGCTCCTGCCACTCGCTTGCGCTTGAAAGTTTGCCGGGGAGACGCCTGGACAACAACAGCGATAGCTACATGGTTACAGCTTAACATTGTGGAGGACGAGGGGCTGCGTTAGATCATTTGGATCGCATCCAACGTGTCGACTGCACATCACAGCGCATTATTTTGACCCTAGGTGGGAACTTCAGTCTCATGCTTTGACTGGTATGAAGACAGAGGAGCGGCATTTCGCCGACAACTGTAAACAGGCTTGTCTGTTTGAGCAACTGGCTCAGTGCAGAGAAGTAGACAGGGTTGGGAGAGAGAGAGAGAGAGAGAGAGAGAGAGAGAGAGAGAGAGAGAGAGAGAGAGAGAGAGAGAGAGAGAGAGAGAGAGAGGTTGTTGTGTTGAGAATATTCAGGAGAATATTTGTCATTGTTCCAGTGATAACAAACAGACATTTGCATTAAGCATATTTGTCCACTCATATGTTGATAAGAGTATTACAAACTTGAAAGATATTCCTCTAAGGTACATTTAGAACAGATACAAAATGTGCGATTAATTTGCGATTAACTATTTTAATCGACTGACAGCCCTGATGAAATTAAAGCACAACGATAAAGAATAAATGGACCAGATACTAGGACTGTCAAGATCAAGTTTATTTTGTCCTAAGTCCTTTAACATACTGTAATGTATACAGAGTTCAATGCAACACTTATATTCACCCAAATGATTATTGACCACATGTGTAGCCCTCTAACGTTATCCTGGTTCAGGACTACTCACTTGATAAGCTTAAATTATTCATATGGTATGAAGGAAAGTGGAAACTGTAAGGACGCTAGAAAACATATTATGTTTGTTATCAAGTTACGCGTGGAATTAATATTAATTAGCAACAGTTGATATGGATTTCAGCCGGCATCATCTGTCATTTTAACCTGATAGTCAGCACTGGCTCAACGATGAGAAGCTGCTAGCTGAGTATTGCATCATTGAATGAGAAAAATAGAAAGGGATAGAAAATCTGTTTCCATCAGAGCTTAATGAATTATGCTAACCTTGGTGTCAGAACAAAGTTAATCAACAGTGCAATACAATAGTTTTCACATAAGAGTCAAATTGTCACACTCATACTGATGGAAAGGCTGCACTGTACAGCTAAAGTTAAAATGGAGGAGAGCAGCACGGCAGTACAGTCAATAAACGCTTTTTTAGCTGATATCAAACCATTAGTATATAGAGAGGCGAAGTCCCTCCCTTTCCTCCATGGGACCTTATTTCTGAATGAGTATGTATTGAAGTCAATGGAGAGAGAAAGATTATCTTTCGAACCCGTTTGAATTGTGCCACGAATCACACATATGATGTTTGTCAATTTTAAAGATAATTTTTCAAGTCAAAAAAAATAAAAGTGTGGTAAAACTGCGAAGTAACACTTTTTTGTGTGTGAAACGCTCAATGAACTACATCTCCCGTCTCGCACCACACACCAAGACGGCCGTCACGTTGGAACATTTCACTTCTTTCTTTCAGAACGAGGCGGAAAGTATTCAAAGAGGTAAAAATCACTCCAAGTCTGGGCACGTTGAGAGCTGTGCACACACACAAGGGGAGTTAGTCGGTTCCTAAGAGCCAGCATGCGGGACCGGGACTCTGGGATTTGTAGTCTTTCTAGTTGCGTATTTTTCATAGTCTTATATTTCAACAGTTTTACGACAAACTGTGACTTTTTTTAAATGGAAATTATTTAAGATCGACAAACATCATGTGTGTAATTCATGGCACAATTCAAACGGGATCCAAAGATAATCTTTCTCCCTCCATTGACTTCAATACATACTTTTTCAGAAATGAGGTCCTATGGGGCGGAAGTAGATGGGCGGGACTTCACCTCTCTATAGAGGGATCAGCTCCAAGATCAATCAAATCAAACCTTATCATTGGCTAAACTCACACATATGCAAATCCTAACAACTCTGTCCTTAAACGACACATTTCCATCAACAAACAACTGCTTGCCATAAAAGATAAAAGCGTTTCCTCATTGCCAACAAACGTTCCCTGCAAGCTGTCCTACAGATGCACAATGTATACTGTATTTGGCCATTATCAGTCATAAAACTAGTGAGTGAGAGCATAAATCAGACATTGGCAACAACATAAAACACACACTCTAATTCCCCACCAGGGATGATTTTTTCTGAGCACTAATTGCTATAAACCAGAGGGTGGTTTTGGAAATCTCCCCAAAAACGTCCATCAAGCTGGTCAAACTGAGCCAACTGCTGGGTCGTCGTATGGCCAGTCCCCCCCAGAGGAGAGCATTGAACAATAGGGCTGGAAAACATATTGGGAGGTTTATTTTTCCTTTTTCTCAGAGAGACGAGAAGGGAAAATAAGCGAAGATCATAAAACACATGAATGAGGAAAAAGAGAGGAGATAAGGGAAGGGAAAAGCCTCCCATTACTGTAATGACTTTTCCACAACGCTGTATAATTAAGTCAGAACACTAACCTTATCTGAAATGGTTTTTATTTGCTAATGTTGCTCATTTTGAAACAAAATTAATCCAAAAACGAATCTATTAAGGCGAAGAAGCTACAAAGCCCTTCACATACTTTTAATATCACCACATTTCTTTTGCAAAATGTAAGGATTTTAAAGTTAAAACATTCACAACAGTCATCTGTTCGACCTGCTGCCCTCGGGTCGGCGCTACCGTTCACTGAAAGCCTGCACCTCCAGACTCAAACAGTGTCTTCCCATGGGCCATTGGGACATTACACACACACAAATAACCCCCCATATCCCCACTGTGCCATAATCATAGTCTGTCTCTATGTATATACTGTAATATGTATCATATATATTTTATCATAATTCTATTTTATTCATTAATCCTGGTCATCTACATGATGATCCGAAGCTGTGTGCGCTACTTGCTGGTCGTAACGGTCAGACCATTTAATCTGTGTTTTAATAAGTCTGTCTTTAAAGCACTCGCTGGAGCAGTAACTATAAATCTCGTTGTATTCTGTACAATGACAATACAAGCTTTTGAATTTGAACAGTGAGAGAACTGAGGGATGTTGCTGCTGCCTAAACAGGAAGGTGCGGTACAGTTTAAGAGGTGTGTTATCCCAGAAAGACATTGGGATTCAGCAGCGTCGCTCAGCAGGAGGACTCTCAGAGGAACACACTGCACAAATGTCAGAGATAAAGGGATGGAAAACACACATGAAGCAGCAACACTTGACATTTAGCCGGCTGTGCTGGGTCTGCTGACTTCACTGTTCCTAAAAGCATCTGACCTTTAAGCCTTTTGGATTTGAAAAAGAGGGACAATTTAGTTTTCAAAGTTAATGCGATCGACAAGTTTGACCCTAATGATGATTGAAGGCTCGTTAAAGTTTGTTGCATTCAACTTTTCTGAACCAAATGACGAAGAGAAGTGTTTAAAGGTGTAACGATAGACAAGAAGACAGAAAAAGAGTGGGAGTCCTGGGGGGTATATTACGAATCTAGTTCAACCTATCCTGGATATGTTTTGAGTTATCCGGTTGACTTAATCCAACACAAAGCCGCTCTCGCTAAACTGTCCTACAACGCTGGCTATCAACTCGTTCGCTCAAGCCAGCCGTGTCCTATCTAGTTAGGTGCGCGTTCACATGAAAGGGGTGGTATCTGGAGCATTCGACCAATCACAAACATGGAGAAGCGTACTGACAGCGCAGCGTCATACTTCCTGAATGAAAAGTCAACTATAATATTAGACATATGAAGAAGTTAAACTTTAAACATCCATGACTTAAACACTTTATCCAGGATCAAAGCCACAGAGCTGCACCTGCAGGGTGAATACAGCTGGTAACAGAACAAGTGCAAGTGTTAACAGAACAAGTGTTTGAATGCGTACATTAACAGGTTTATGATATCACTGCCCCGTCTAAGACACCATCTGACTTTCATTACATTTGACTCGAGTGTTTTGTCAACTTAATGTGTTGCTTAAAATAATACTTATGCATACAGTATGTGACACTGTGAGTGTTGCACGGCCAGATACGGCTCAGCTGACTCAGATAAGGAGATATTATGATGTGATATGATGTGATATGAATGATAATGGGACACATCGACGTCTGCACTCACAGTGCCGCTGACTGTAGGCTACGTAATGTTACTTTGATCCGGTTACTTATGTTGTGGCAGATATTTAATTAAGCTTTCTTAACATAGCCTAATAGTATAATAGTTATAATAGTCAGATCGCTCTGAAGATGGGAGGTGATGTTCTATTCATTTTCACGTTCACAGTCGGTGATTTTGGCCGGCCGTCTTTCCTGCAATGGCAGTTTAAAGTATATTTCCTCCGCACACTGAGCTCTGATTGGTCAGCAGGCGTGGTGCTTTCGCTGAGTTGATCTCTTATCCTGGAACCTATCCGGCTTCGGAGCACAGGCTACGTTCCAGGATAAGTCACCATCGAGATCTAGCCCGCTAAAAAGTGAACCAGCTTCGTAGTACCGGAAATCCCAGAAGTTATCTTGCTAAACAAAAATCCTGCTTCGTAGTATACCCCCCTGGTGAGAGTTATACAGCTATATGCTCAGGCTTTGACATTTGGTCTCCTCTGTAAAGTACTGAAATCAATCAATAGTTCAAGTCAAATTGTTCTTCCACATCTACAAAGTCTGGCTTTGGGTGTCAACTCCACCAGGGGGATTACTCTGTACAGACACAGAAATGTCAACGTTGCAAAAATAAAATATAGACGAAACTAAATACCAAATCGACTTGAGGACATGAATCAGTTTTGGGTAAACTGAGGCGTTAAGGTCAAAATGAGAGACAGCACAAGCTCCCTACATGGAATAACAAATATCCTCATCTTTAATATTGCAATCCAGACTTCCTGTATGATGGGCGGGCGCGATGTAACCAACTCTCTGTAGTCAGTTTAAACAGCCATATCTAATTAGACATTTAGATATGAGTTGGGGAAACAATCGATAAAAGACGGAACAATCCACAAAAAGCCAGACAATGGAAGAAATCTCTGAAGCTAGCAAACACAGCGAAATGTCGGGATAGCAAACCATTATCAACTATATCAACAGGAGCTACCACACCATCTATCCACATCTAAAGACCAACTGAAGACAGAGAGGAAGGAAGAAATCAATAATCCTCGACAAGAAATCTATCGTAAACTCAGAGAATAACAACGAGCTACAGACAGAGAAAATATTCAGCTTCTGAGAACCTGAAATCATGTTGTTCGAGAACGCATGAAGACCAGTGGTTATACTTTTTGGAACTACTTAAATCCTGTATACTAATATCTTGCTTTGAGTTTTCTCCGTGGTATAATTGACTTGTTTTCTATGCAAGGAGCCATTGTCCAAAATACGAGCACAGAATATCTTAAAGTATATGAAGGAGGAACACACACACACACACACACACACACACACACACACACACACACACACACACACACACACACACACACACACACACACACACACACACACACACACACACACACACACACACACACACACACACACACACACACACACACACACACAACACACACACACACACACACACACACACACACACACACACACACACACACACACACACACACACACACACACACACACACACACACACACACACACACACACACACACACACACACACACACACACACACACACACACACACACACACACACACACACACACACACACACACACACACACACACACACACACACACACACACACACACACACACACACACACACACACACACACACACACACACACACACACACACACACACACACACACACACACACACACCTTCTCCAGGGACAGCAGCTGTTGCCTCTGCCTGTCGTCCAGCGCCTGGCTCTGGCTCTGCAGCGCCTCCCTCTCCTCATCCATCCTCAGCACCTTGTCCTTCAGGCGGCTGCGCTCGTTGTCCAGGTCTCTGATGGCGGCTTCCTGCGTCATCTGAGTGGCCTGCAGGTTGCTGATCTGACCTGAGGGGGGGGTGTGAGCACAATGCAAACAGATGGGTGTCATCTAAATATTGACATTCTTGGAGGTTTCTTGTCACAAAAACCAACTGGAGTCAGCATCTTTAACTTCGACTTGGGTCTGAGTTTTCTGCTCTCCTCCATTTAAAGGTCCCCTATTATGCAATCCACGTGTTCAGGTCTTTTCTGTACTTAAGTAAAAGTAGTAATACTGCAGGGTAGCTTGTGAATTTACTCCAGGTGTAGCTAAAGTCTGATTTAAGAGTTAAGTAATTATATTTCATTACATTTCATTTAGCTGACGCTTTTATCCAAAGCGACTTACAATAAGTACATTCGACCAGGGACCCTAACCCAATGTAATTTCACATCATTAATCCACATCTGTAAAGTAACTAAATACATCTAGTGGAGTAAAAGTACACCATTTAGGTCTGGACTGACTGTAGTGGAGCAGAATTACAAAGAAGCAAAAGTGGAAATACTTAAGTACCTCAATATAAGTACAGTACTTGAGTAAATCTACTTAGTTACTACCACCACTGCAGGTATGGTATGTCTACTAGCAGCCCATAATCCACAGTATACATAAAATCAATCAATGTGAATTCTGTTTCTAATTTGTTTAGTTTTTCCCTTAAAAACTAACCTATAAAAATACTGTTAAAGAACCGGATCGATAAGCAGTATTTGTAATTGTTTCCATTAGGCCTCATTATTTCACAGTGGCACAGGATCAACCGCCAATACAAGCACTTTTGTTCATGTTCAATCCATAATAAAATATACAATTATAGTTGGATCTTTTTGTCTTGTTATTATTAGCAGAGAAAATGTAATGTTTGTTCAACTATATACAATTAATTCTACCAATCTCGATGGGAACCGGGTTAGGGGGGGGGCTCGAAAATATTTCCAATTACCCATTT
>NW_022991767.1:62500-109819 GCF_902827175.1 Gymnodraco acuticeps
CTTTAAAGAGTCCTCTCCTGCTGATGTTCAGGTGTATATCAGTATGTAGTGTCTCTACTTTAAAGAGTCCTCTCTCCTGCTGATGTTCAGGTGTATATCAGTAATGTAGTGTCTCTACTTTAAAGAGTCCTCTCCTGCTGATGTTCAGGTGTATATCAGTATGTAGAGTCTCTACTTTAAAGAGTCCTCTCCTGCTGATGTTCAGGTGTATATCAGTATGTACTGTCTCTACTTTAAAGAGTCCTCTCCAGCTGATGTTCAGGTGTATATCAGTATGTAGTGTCTCTACTTTAAGAGTCCTCTCCCTGCCTGATGTTCAGGTGTATATCAGTATGTAGATGTCTCTACTTTAAAGAGTCCTCTCCTGCTGATGTTCAGGTGTATATCAGTATGTAGCTGTCTCTACTTTAAAGAGTCCTCTCCTGCTGATGTTCAGGTGTATATCAGTATGTTAGTGTCTCTACTTTAAAGAGTCCTCTCCTGCTGATGTTCAGGTGTATATCAGTATGTAGTGTCTCTACTTTAAAGAGTCCTCTCCTGCTGATGTTCAGGTGTATATCAGTATGTAGTGTCTCTACTTTAAAGAGTCCTCTCCTGCTGATGTTCAGAGTGTATATCAGTATGTAGTGTCTCTACTTTAAAGAGTCCTCTCCTGCTGATGTTCAGGTGTATATCAGTATGTAGTGTCTCTACTTTAAAGAGTCCTCTCTGCTGATAGTTCAGGTGTAATCAGTATGTAGTGTCTTCTACTTTAAAGAGTCCTCTCCTGCTGATGTTCATGATGTATATCAGTATGTAGTGTCTCTACTTTAAAGAGTCCTCTCCTGATGATGTTCAGGTGTATATCAGTATGTAGTGTCTCTACTTTAAAGAGTCCTCTCCTGCTGATGTTCAGGTGTATATCAGTATGTAGTGTCTCTACTTTAAAGAGTCCTCTCCTGCTGATGTTCAGGTGTATATCAGTATGTAGTGTCTCTACTTTAAAGAGTCCTCTCCTGCTGATGTTCAGGTGTATATCAGTATGTAGTGTCTCTACTTTAAAGAGTCCTCTCCTGCTGATGTTCAGGTGTATATCAGTATGTAGTGTCTCTACTTTAAAGAGTCCTCTCCTGCTGATGTTCAGGTGTATATCAGTATGTAGTGTCTCTACTTTAAAGAGTCCTCTCCTGCTGATGTTCAGTGTATATCAGTATGTAGTGTCTCTACTTTAAAGAGTCCTCTCCTGCTGATGTTCAGGTGTATATCAGTATGTAGTGTCTCTACTTTAAAGAGTCCTCTCCTGCTGATGTTCAGGTGTATATCAGTATGTAGTGTCTCTACATGTCTCCATGCTTTAATGCTCAAAAAGCTCTTTATTGTTCTCATACTGTTTGTGCTGCAGCACCTCTTTTCACCCTCTGTCTGAAACCAGAGCCCAGTCTGCTCTGATTGGCTAGCTGGCCGGCTCTGTTGTGATTGGTCAACAGCTTAGAGATATCCCGCCCCTTAGCCTATCACGTACAATGTGTTGGAGCGCTTGCTAATAGAAGTGCGAGTGCAACATAGTGAGTCACTATTTTGAGGTAGTAAATAAAGGAGTGCAATGGAGGTATTACTATTAAGGGTACCACTTTACAATAAGTATATCCTTATAAAGGATTCATGTTATTATATGCTAATTAGGTTATGAATTAGGTTGTAAACACTTTATGAATCATTAAGAACCATTTATAAACCAGTTCTAACATAGTTTCCTTACATCAACACAGGCTCACTATTTGGCAAGATGACTACGCCTTATATTGGCTACTCAGCGAGAATCAACTCAGTGAACAACAGATACCAAGGATGCTGGCTGATGAAGGAGACGAAGTAAGCTAGGTAGCCAATACAAGACTTAGCAGTACAGATAAACGTGGGCTCACTATTTGGCAAGCAACCGGTCACAGCTGCCCTGTTTAAATCCAACACTACAGCAAAGAGAAAACCCCAAAAAGCCTTATAGAGCCCCTTTAAAATATACGTTTATAGACTGGGTTTGTAATCACAACTCATTAAAAAGCTAAATGAAATTGTTCCTGCTCTCTGATTTCTGTTTTTCTACCTCATATGAGAGAATCTGGAGGAACTGTCATCTGTAGTTTGTTTCCAGCTTTCTCTCTGTTGCTCTGTTGTCAGTTCTTTATCTGGGTTACAGTTAATTGCTCTGAAAACGAGTGAGATTATTAACTCCAGGCACAGCAACCACTGCTGACCTTGATCATATTCCCAGTATCGCTGAGAATGGGGACCCTCGCCGTCTTCAGAGCAATCAGAGATAATTTCACACAGCATATCATAACAACAAAACAGACCTACTTAACTTATCCCCCGAGCACATGTCAACTTTATTTTTAACGCTCGAGATAATATCCTGTTAGTCGTCTTCCAAAAGCCTTGCAGAGCTCTGAAAGTGGAAAAAACTGAATTGGTATATTTGCACAAAATGCAAATTGCAAAAATGCCCAAATTAGTGCCAAAATGATGCTTTTGAATATTTTACATTGTGCACTGTCTTGTTGGCATAGTGTTACGTTTAATTTAGGGCTGTCATGTAATGAGATGGGATGTATGGGGCGTGCCATTCTGCATTAAATGCGTTAAATATTTTAACGCAATTAATTAAAACAATTAATTACCACCGTTAACGCGATAATTTTGACAGCATTAGTTTAATTGCATGTTCAAAGTATTATTTTGCAGAATGGAGTTGAAACTGGTGGCTGGGATGTGTGTCCGCTAGTGTGTGTGTGTTTGCAAATGTGCAATACACAAACATAAAGGGGTCCCACTCTCCCATATTCATAACGTACAAGTGATACATGAAGGTACCAAGGATCAGTTGAGATACAGTAAATATTTATTTTCTGTAATGGTTGAAATTCAACAAATATTTTTGATTTATGAGATGAATAAAGTTCTCAAAGCATGCTTGAGGTCTACTATGATATGTTCTGAATTATAATACTGTATATGCAGATGCAGATTTTAAGTGAAAAAAAGCTGGATATTTAAGGTGTAAATGTCAGAAATAGACAGTTTGGTGAACTTAATCTCTACAGTGAATTCTGAACACCAGACCATCAATTTAAACTGTGACCCATTTATTTATTTTTGTATCCCATTGACCAATATATCTTATGCAACCATTTCATCCTCTATGACAGAGGACACATTTTGCAAGCTGTCGATAAAAAAAAATTGGAAATAAAGTCAGGATAAACTTCAAAATCTGAATACAACTAGTTTTCTTTTTATTTGATTTCCTTTGATTTATTTCGAATGTGTAAAAACAAATAATACGAACAAAAAATAATATTAATTAAATGAAACATGAGAATTATTATACTATACAAACTTAAGCAGTGTCAAATTGATTAACAAAAATATTACTGACTCTAAATAATATATAAACAAATGATCAACTTAATTACACATCCGAAAAGGGGTGGGAAGAAGTTTACACTTATTTAATCCCACCCCTTCTCCCAAAAACTAAATTATTAACATATTTATTTTCTTAAAGAAATCCTAGACATCCATTAAATCAGTGGTTCCTAACCTGGGGGGCGCCAAAGATCGCAGGGGGGGAGCTAGGCCTCAGATGGTTTGAGGCCAAATATCATATTTACTTTTTTTTTTACATATAGTTGTAACGCAATACATGATTGTCACTAAATGCCTTGTCTCTACATTACAATTAAAAAAATAATTATTTATTTATTTATTTGAATACAAATTCAAGTTAGTAGCTATTAAAGGCATAAAAAGACAGAAATGTATAGTTCTTTCATTAATAGAAATGTTTCTTCTGCGCGTAAAGTGTCCAAACCAGGCTTTTCTGGATAAGCGCATTTTTAAAAACATAGTCATTGTCCATGCCGGTTTCAGTTGGATTATTTGTCACAGTTGCTCCGATCAGATCGCTCTCCTCCATTTTGTAGATTATTTACGACTTTTGAATCCACATAAACACATCGGCAAAGTCCGGCTTACTTTGAGCATGTGTTTTAAACAGTTTAATCCCTTTATGAATTTTTTCCACTTGCGTCGTCCTTTAATTTCTTCATACAGCGGGAATCCAAATAAATTAATCCTGAGTCCAATAACCATCAAAGCCACTCCAATAGTGCTCCTTAATTACGCTTTCATCCTCCTTTAACAAAATACTTGACAGTAGTTGTAACATTTTGAGACTTTGACATTTTAATTACCGCTGTTGTACCTTGTGTGTGTGTGTGTGTGGGGGGGGGGTGCGCAACTTCCAACAGGAGTCATTTGGGGGGGCTCTTGGGAACAATGGTTGGGAACCACTGCATTAAATGACAGGATGTTGTAGTACTTTTGCACTATCCCTCCCCATCCTGTCTAGCCTTTAAAGCGCACACATAAAAAGTAAAAGCACGTGTCTGGATGAATGAATCACTGTTTGGAGTTTAAGCGCTTTGAGCACCAGGAAAAGCGCTATATAAATCAAATGTATTATTATTATTATTATTATTGTTAATCTCACCTTGACGTTGCTGTCGGCGTTGTGCAGGGACGCTTGCAGTTTGTGGGATTTGTCCCGGTTTTCCCGCGCTTCATCCGTGACGCGGGCCAGCTCCAGCCTCAGCTTCCCGAGCGTTTTCTGCAGCGCCGCCTCCTGAGTCTGAAACTCCCGCCGCAGCTCGCTCTCGGTGCGTTTCCATGCCAACAGGTTGTCGGCCGTCAGCTGCTGAGTCCTCTTCATGGCCTCCAGCTCGCGCTCGTAAAACGCCTGGGACTGGAGACGAGAGACAGGTGTGAGAAAACTACTTAATTCAATCAGATTTATAGAGGTATGACAAATAAAGCAAATAGCACGGATACCGGCTCTATCTGTGTTTTGACATTTCCCTCTTTATTATAAACTGGGCATTCGATTGGAAAACATTTTGGACGGGTGAAAAGCTTTCTCATCCGAATGCAATATCATGTGAAAAATACCACGCCTACCACCACGGCCCCTATTAGACCCCCCCCCCCCCACACACACACAACAACACAGACTTGTTGTTAAATACCAACTATGTGCAATATTTATATAGATGCCGTTAAAAACTGTGCAATATACGCCTGGCTGCTAAATCCTCAGAACTGGTACAGGATGTATATTTTGTAAATTGTGTAACTTTTTTTTTTATTGTATTTTTTTTAATATTTAATACTTTTTTAAGCATGCTTCTTAGGTCACATTAAGCTGCTCCTTTCTGCTGTAACAATGTGCATTTCCCCCAATCTGTGGGACTAATAAAGGGATTCTGATTCTGATAAAGCAAATAGCACGGATACCGACTCTCTGTGTTTTGACATTTCCCTCTTTATTATAAACTGGGCATTCGATTGGAAAACATTTTGGACGGATGAAAAGCTTTCTCATCAAAATGCAATCTTATGCGAAAATAATCAACGCGAGTGAAAAGCAGAGGCCAAGAAGTCTTGGCTGACTGTCGGAGAGAGGAGAGCTTTTTATTGAAATGAATAGCTTCTAAATGCAGCCGTTGTGCTCCCGCTGTACGCCGTCTGCAGATCACAGCTTCCACTTTCAGCAAGGTCAACAAAGCGCTTCCAATAAATATAATCTCAGTTATTTTGTAACCATTACTCAGAGCATTTTTCTCCTTTGAAGTGTGGCTTTTTTGTAATCGATGCAAGTTATTACAGGTGAATCTCTCACTGATTTTGAATTAGAAAACACATTTACTGAGGTTTACCATCTCATACAGCGTGCAGGACTGACTATACTGCCATGCATTTAGATTTCTTTATACAAATAAACCTGTTTTGATCACTGCATATATATAATAATACTCAGTACTGTACCTTGCTGAGTTTGGCCTCGTACTCCTCCACCAGTCTCTTCTTGTCCTGTTTGAGCTCCTCCACCCGCTCCGTCAGGGAGTCCACCTGAGAGGAAGAAGACATACTTTGTTAATCCCTCACAGGGATATTTCTCTCTCCACTCTGATTAAGAAAAAATAAATCATAACTGTATTAGTAATAATAAAAAACGAAAACATGAACATATTAAATATTAAAGTTAATTTAAGCTGATTAAATGGTAGTGATTTGCATAGGAGACTGTCCACATGTCTTCCAGGTGCCACCACTTCACTTTCATTTATGTTCATATATATATATATAGATACTGTATATACCCTTTGGATCAGTTATTGCTTCACCTCGGCTTTGTGCAGCTGTACCAGTTTCTCCTGGTCCTTGCTGTAGTCAGCGTTCTGGCTCTGGTGGCTGCGCAGGAGCTCCTGGACCTCCTGCCGGTGCTGGCCCTTCAGCTCCTCCAGAGCCGCCTTCTTCTCCTGCTCAAACTGCGTCTGCGCCGAGCCGAACGTCCGCAGCTTCTCCTCGAAGGACCGCCGCATCTCCTCCACCTCCCGGGACATGGACACCACCCGCTGCGTGTGCTGAGGGAGAGACGGGAATATGACAATCATTTTTTAAATACACAATTGTCATCTATCCCACAGATGGTAATTGACAAAACGGCTTACTTGGAAACATTAGTGAACTTGGTGTAATATAAAAGACATGAATGGACTGAACAGGCGAACAACTTATTAGACATTTTAAGTAACAAATGTCCTGTGTTTTCTACTTACTTTCTACTATCTAAACACCATAAAGTAATAACTGATGAAGAATAAAAGAAAATGATAATAAAATAAACAATAATACATTTTATTTTTAGGCGCCTTTCATGACACCCAAGGACACCGTACAATTTGTTAAAAAATAAAGAAAACGCTAATAGGCAACAAAGCATGATAAAAACACAAACAGGAAATCATGGAGGAGACAATCAAGTGGACACAAATGAAACATATAAATGGGGAACACAAGTGGACTTTAGTTTCGTGAGGCACTTTCATATTGATCTTCAATACCAGTCACTACATTCACATGTTCACCAGCAGGCGTGAGAAATGATAAACATCTCTCAGGGCCAGATTTACATAAACAAGTTCACCCCTTTCATTTAATTTGCCTGCACGGTCTGAAATTAGCGTTTCATTTATGAAGGCAGCGGATAATTACACAATCAGCGACTTGCAATTACTATTAGTGGCAATTTGTACCTGAAAACACAAGTTGAAAATGTTCAGATGAATGGAAAATGGTACGAATAACCTGACTGTCACGGTGTGTGAAGCAGGTAGGACCCAAATGCAGATTAAAGTGAGAATTCCTTTATTTCAATGCTAGGTGCTAAACAAAGACAAAACAGAACACTCACCGACGAACTAGTCATGACACAAGACGAACCGACAAAGACAGACAGAAAAACCAGAACTTAAATACACACAAGACTAATCACAGAAACAAGACACAGGTGAGGAGGGAGGAGAAAACACAGGGACACCAGGTGAACACAATCGGGTAAATTAGACACACCAGGGAAACTAACGACTGGGAACCACAGACAGATTTAAACAAGAAACAAAACTAGGGCCACCAGGGTGGGTGGAGGGGGTCCGGAGGACGGGTCTGGGCTGACAACCCAAGAGCACCGCGGAGGACCCGGAAGGGATCTCGGGCGGACGGCCCGGGGGCAAGACAGAGTCCAAGGTGGGGGTTATGGAGGGGCGAAGGCCATCGTGGGCGAACTCAGGGGGCCGAGCATGAGGGCGAGGACCGCGGCGGGGAAAGTCAGGGGGCCGGGCTCGAGGGCGAAGGCCGTGGCTCTCAGGGGGCCGGGATCGAGGGTGAAGACTGCGGCTCTCAGAGGGCCGGGCTCGAGGGCGAAGACCAGACAGCTCCGGAGGCCGGGCAGGAACCGGTGTCGGAGCTGGTGGGACAGGCCTCGGCAGGATCCCCCACGGAAAAGGACCAGGACACGGGATTGGCAGGACCCCCGGCAGTAGAGCAGTCGGCGGGACCTCCAACGGGACAGGACAAAGGGTTGGCAGGACCCCCGGCAGGAGAGTAGACGGCGGGACCTCCAACGGGACAGGACAAAGGGTTGGCAGGACCCCCGGCAGCAGAGTAGACGGCGGGACCTCCAACGGGACAGGACAAAGGGTTGGCAGGATCCCCGGCAGGAGAGTAGTCGGCGGGGCCTCCAACGGGACAGGACATGGAGTTGGCAGGACCCCCAGCGGAACCTCCAACGGACCAGGACATTGGGTAGGGACTTGAGACGTGACTCGAGAGGAGACTCGAGAGGGGAACCAAGGGGGAACTCGAGAGGGGAACTAGAGAGGTGACTCGAGAGGGGACTAGAGGAGAGACTAGAGGAGGGACTAGAGAAGGGAACTTGAGAGGGGACTCGCGAGGGGAACTAGATAGGGGACTAAAGGAGGGACTAGAGGAGGGACTAAAGGAGGGGACTCGAGAGGGGACTCTGGTAGGAACTTGAGAGGTGACTAGAGAGGGGACTCGAGAAGGGACTCGAGAGGGGACCTGAGAGGGAACTGGAGAGGAGACTTGAGAGGGGACTCGAGAAAGGATTCGAGAGGAGACTGGAGAGGGGACTCGAGAGGGGACCCGAGAGGGAACTCGAGAGGGGACCTGAGAGGGAACTCGAGAGGGGACTTGAGAGGGAACTGGAGAGGGGACTCGGGTAGGAACTTGAGAGGGGACTTGAGAGGGGACTTGTGTCGGTCGGTACGCCGACAGGACACGGGGAGCTGGCGTCGTCTGGGGAGCCAGCAGGAGACGAGGTGCTGAGTCGGCCGGTACGCCGACAAGACTCGGGGAGCTGGCGTCGGCTGGGGAGCCAGCAGGAGACGAGGTGCTGAGTCGGCCGGTACACCGACAAGACTCGGGGAGCTGGCGTCGGCTGGGGAGCCAGCAGGAGACGAGGTGCTGGAGTCGGCCGGTACGCCGACAAGACTCGGGGAGCTGGCGTCGGCTGGGGAGCCAGCCCTGTAGCCGAAACTGGAGTCGAGCCCATGGCTTCCAGGGCCGGTACTGAAGCCGGAACCATGGCTGCTGGGGCCGGAACCATGGCTGCTGGGGCCAGCACTGGGGCTGAAACCATGGCTGCTGGGGCCAGCACTGGGGCTGGAACCATGGCTGCTGGGGCCAGAACAGGGGCCGGGACCATGGCTGCTGGGGCCGGAACCATGGCTGCTGGGGCCAGCACTGGGGCTGGAACCATGGCTGCTGGGGCCAGAACTGGGTCTGGAACCATGGCTGCTGGGGCCAGCACTGGGGCTGGAACCATGGCTGCTGGGGCCAGAACAGGGGCCGGGACCATGGCTGCTGGGGCCGGAACCATGGCTACTGGGGCCAGCACTGGGGCTGGAACCATGGCTGCTGGGGCCAGAACTGGGTCTGGAACCATGGCTGCTGGGGCCAGAACAGGGGCCGGAACCATGGCTGCTGGGGCTCGGGCTGCTAGCCTGGCCTTGCGACGACTCCTCTTAGCAGCCTCCTGAATACTCCGTGGACCTCCATAAGCCAGACGAGTTCCGGAATACAACTCCTGGACAGGAGCAGGAACTGGGGCAGAAGCACGGGTTGACTTCAGGCGGAACCCACCAAGGCGTATGGTGCCAGGTTGGGAATTGGGAGACATGGAGTTAGCATGCCTGGGGCTAGCAGGCCGGGAATCACATGTTTCAAGGAAGTCCAAAATCCAGTCAGGTAAGAACTCCACAAAACATAGTTTCTCTGCTGCCAACCGGTGCGCCTCTCCCAGAGCGGCCCTCTTCTGCCGAACACTGGACGCTCCCTTCCACCAATCGAAGCAGCAAGCCAGATAGAAGGTAAAATGCTGTAATTCTACCTCCCATGGATCATCTGCTGGGTCCATTTATTAGGTCGGTTCGTACTGTCACGGTGTGTGAAGCAGGTAGGACCCAAATGCAGATTAAAATGAGAATTCCTTTATTTCAAGGCTAGGTGCTAAACAAAGACAAAACAGAACACTCACCGACGAACTAGTCATGACAAAAGACGAACCGACAAAGACAGACAGAAAAACCAGAACTTAAATACACACAAGACTAATCACAGAAACAAGACACAGGTGAGGAGGGAGGAGAAAACACAGGGACACCAGGTGAACACAATCGGGTAAATTAGACACACCAGGGAAACTAACGACCGGGAACCACAGACAGATTTAAACAAGACACAATGCAGACAGAAACAGGCAAGACAGGAGGTGAAGACCTTTCAAAATAAAACATGAAACAAGACAAGACAAAATACAATACAGGCAGATCGTGACACTGACACTAAATCAGATTTTTCTCAAAGCTATTGATATATGAAGTTACAGATATACAAGCTGACATTGATCTGTTAAAACTTGTGTTGCAACACTACTACAAACACCTAGGTGTGGGTGCGTGTTCTTGCATTCATTGTCACTTAAAATCCTCAGTCTTGTCAATTTTCCCATCTCTTTTTCTTGTACTTGAACACATCGCTGCAGCTCCTCTACCCTCTGTACATACATCAATACAATTATGTCGGCTACTGTATCGATCTGTTACAATGTTCACACACACACACACACACACACACACACACACACACACAGAAAAGGTCACACACTGGCTGTCTTGTATGTTGTAAGTGTTTACACCGTATGTTCTCCAGAGGAATAACACACTACTCCTCTGACACTTCCTGCAGGAGAACAAGGTGTTCAATTATACAATACCAGGGAACAATGTGAGTTTGTTTCTCAGTCACTTTCCTTTACGGTTATGTCCCCATCAGTGGGAGTTAACATCAGTATTGTTGCTATTGTTAGCAAAGTTAAAAAGCTGGAGGAGGCAGTTTATTTTGGGCGGTATTGAGCATAAATTCAATAACAGCACTTCAATAGCAGCAGATTGTAATTGAAGTGGCTCCCAAGGGTTTGCAGTTTTGTTGGAAATACAACAAAAACGCCACAATTTGAAAATGCATCCTGCAGATATCCTCTCTGTCCTCTCAGGTACAAACACACTTCATACAGTAACCTGTACATATACTAGCCATTCCCTAAGAATTTCCAAATGTTTTACTTTCGAAGTTTGTATGCCTGTAAAGCACTTTGAGGTGACAGACTGGGATTTGAAAAAAGCGAAGCAAGTCATATATGCATACAAATAATATTTCCATTCAATTCTATAGGACTTTGCAAACAAAGAAAGTTAGAAAAATGAAAAATATTTGTATCTAGCTCCAGTGTTTCCCCTAGGTTTCCTGCGTTGGGGGGGTGCTGCCTGAGCGGGGGGGGGGGGGGGCATAAGGATATATATTTTTTAAACACCTTGAATTTCAGGGGGGGGCGCGGGGCTCCATTGGCGGGGACAATGGTAGGGGAAACACTGAGCTCTGTAAAAAGAATTGGCATTGTGCTGGAGGCGAAGCAGATTTTAAATATATTTGAAACTAACTGGCCGTCTGAGGTGCATTTTGTGGGATGAATGTAAACAAAAGGGTCTCAAACCTCTGTCTAAAAAGAAACACTGAATACTTCTGCTCCTGCGCAACAAGTTAAATGTCCAGACGCAAGCACGCACACAGGAAGGAGAAACTCTTTAAGCTCACAACAGGAGACAGAAACAGACATCAGTACAGATTACCTGCAGCTGTGACATCTGTAGCCTCATGCTTGGCACACACACACACACACACACACACACACACACCTGAGCCTCGGTGCAGATCTGCATGTCCTCCACCCTCTGACGGTAGCTCTCGAACTCGGCGAGGGCCTGCCTCTTCATCCTCTCGTGCAGCTCCATGGATTCCTCCAGAGACTGGATCCTCCTCTTCAGGTCCATCTCATCGCTGATCTTACTCTTGTACTGTGGGTCAAATCATGCAAAGTATTTGGAATCTGCATCTGATTTACACACACACACACACACACACACACACACACACACACACACACACACACACACACACACACACACACACACACACACACACACACACACACACACACACACACCACACACACACCACACACACACACACACACACACACACACACACACACACACACACACACACACACACACACACACACACACACACACACACACACACACACACACACACACACACACACACACACACACACACACACACACACACACACACACACACACACACACACACACACACCACACACACACACACACACACACACACACACACACACACACACACACACACACACACACACACACACACACACACACACACACACACACACACACACACACACACACACACACACACACACACACACACACACACACACATATATATACACAATCATGAGTGTGAAATGCAGTAGTTTGTAAGAAAGGGCATAGATATTAAATGTTGCGATGTGAAAAAAGCGTCAAAATATACAATCTTAGTTTTAGTACGAAAGACTCCTCGGCAACCATCTTTAACTTTAATTGAATGGGTCATCATGATAGGGGCTCCACAATTTGGATTTGACTGATATTGCATTAGGGATATGATTAGCGATAATATAGGGAATTCTCCTTAATATGTTATTCACATTATGATTTTATGAAACGGATCTGTGCCAAACAAGGAGTTTCTTTATACTGTAAAACCATTTTAGGCAAGAAATTAATACATTTAAAATGATATCTTGCAATTTGGATATTGCACTAGACCATAATACCATTTCAGTATACTGTATGTTGAGTAATTGTGCAGCCCTAAATATGATACTTAATGAAAGTTAGATGTACACGATGAAATATGCACATCTTCAAGACTCTCCTTTTATATTTGGCTTTCAACTGAATTGTATTAATTATTAATTTACTATTTTATTCTTATGCAAAGTGTTGGTTGGTCCATTGGTGTTTATTAATAATAATAATAATAATAATCCTTGTATTTATTATAGCGCTTTATCAAAGACTCTCAAAGCGCTTTAGAAATACACATTACACATACAGATCATACATGTAATGGTCATCTACTGTGGACAATACCCACAGGAGCAAATTCGGGTGAAGTGTCTTGCCCAAGGACACAACGGCCTGACGCAGTGGGGCGGGAGCGGGTTTCGAACTGGAGTATTAATTGAAAAGCTATGTGTTACTGTATTTATAACCTGGAAAGGGAGGTTTAGCATCGTTTAAAATAGTTTTTTGTTTCTGGTTTGTGAAGCACTTTGCGTTTCCTCATGTGTATGAAAGCTGCAATATAAATACAGTTAGATGTAATTAGATTCGAGTCAGTGATACTCAAAGCCTTGCGAGCTTGCAGAGAAGTATAGCATGTACAGTAAATATCTCCATATATACGTTCAGCTCTTTAAAGTTGGTCACAATGCTGTCAGGGAAGTAAGTAATTTCCATAAGGAGACATGAGCTGAATAATTAAGGTTCAGCTGGTGAATATTGATGATCTCTCCGGCTCTCAGTGGATCCGCTGCTATGTAGAAACACACGAGTGAAATATATACAGCGATACTCTGCATGTGGAGTTCATTTCTAAAGAGCCTCATACTTCACGCTTAAAATAAGTAGTTGACTCAAAGCCTAGTTATGCCAAAAGAGCACGGTTCTCTTGCTGCACTCGCTCATGTAGAATAACCTTAAGAAGTTACGAATAAAATAATGAGTTTTCAATCATTATTAAAGTACTGCTGTAATATGCATTAACGTATTCCTCCCTGGAAACAGACACTCATTCGATTTTCATTTTTTAACTTAATGCCCATTTTTACCCAGTGATAGAAAGTAGGATACGTGAACACACATACTGCACTTTAGAACAATTTGGAGGTACTTGTACACACATTTACCATATTGTTGAACTACAGTCATGTGATACATTTAGTGTTTTGTGGGATTCAGATTGAACCCTTTTGTTGTGTTCGGGTCTCCCCTGACCCGTTTCAAGTTAAAATGATATAATAACTACGCTCTAGTTTTTTGTATCTGAACAAGGCTTCATGATATCCTCCACAACAGCTATATGAACACTACGAAACTGATTTGGACAATTTTTGCCAAGTCTGAAGGTCTCTAAAAAAAAAAGTGTATCATTTGGTGTTGGGGTCTGGGGAGACCCGGCAGAATTGTTTTGGGTGACTCGAGGTCAAATTTGGCCCAATCAAAATTCATCTTTGACTTTAGACACCCCTCCCCCTTCATCAACTGTAACAATAATCTTTCGCAACATGCACCTGGCCTCCCCTCCCTCTCCCCCCCTCCCCCCCACGGGAACTCAACCTTTCTCAAAGAATATGTACACTAACTCTTGAACCTGAACACACACATGCACAATATGTGGTGTAATGTGTTTTGGGGCCATAACATTAAATTACAACAGGATTGTACGGTTTTGAATGCATTATAAGTTAGTTATGATGTAGTTAAAACAATATTGGATGATAGTCATTTTTTGTGTGTGTTTTGGACTGAGATAAATCATGGGTCAAAATTGATCCGCGAACACCATGAACGGTAACAGCTTTCGAACACAACACAATAGAAAATGTAATCCACAAAAATATAAAATAAATTATGTTCGAACTAAACTAAAAAACAGTATATACAGTAGTTAAAATAATTAAATAGATATGTATATAGATATACAAATGATAATGTTAATACTATTTTTGGAGTAAATGAGTAATGCTACTTTTGACTTTCTTAAAATCGTTTAATTCAGGACTTGTTAATGACTACTTTAAGTATTGTAACACTGTTTTAAAACTTTGTAAAATATCTGAAAACGTGATATACTAATGTTTAAATCGACCAAACCTTTTTTACTCTACTTTAAAATATCTTCAAACTGAGGGTATGCTGTTTCCTTTTAAACTGTATATTGACAGTTAGTACTGTAAGTAAACTATTCTGACCTTTCTTATGACCTAATGACGGATGATATAACTGAGTAAACATGAACTTGATAATGTATGATAAAATAAGACGACAGTGTCTTTGAATTAATTACATTAAATGTAAAGACCTGTAGTATCTTCTCTCTGGTCTCGGAGAGGATCTGCTGCACCTCCTCTTCGTGCGCCTCCTTCAGCGTGGAGATGGCCGCCTCGTGCTCGTCGTTTTTCGTGTTCAGCGCATAGATAACCTGCAGCGGAGAGGAGAGGAAGAACCCGTTAGCTGTGAGACACGTTCATAATCAGGAGTTATTACGGTATTAAAAACCGTGGGAGACCAACTGCTCAGGTTCAAACGAGACGCCTGCTGCGGCCCGTACATTCAGACTGAGAATTAAAGTAGAGACTGAAAATAAAACAGCAGGAGAGGAGAGGAAGGGAAATATGAAGATGAAAGCAAGGTTGTTATTGATGCTAATGCTCAATACCTTTTAATGGGCTCTTTGTAGCATAGAAACCCATTTACACTTTAGTCCATCACTGGAAACCATCATAACAAATTCTAATTATGTGCCATAGATAGGGCTGCACAATGTATTCATGTTTAATCAAAACGCAATATGGACTAGTGCAATATTCAAATCGCTGGAGGCACATTATTTGTTGTGTAGAGTCAATATTTATTTAGAGTTATGGATTATTGTGCTGCATAGATGTCCCAAACAACAAATCATATTCAACAGACGTAATAAAACATCTTTGTCCAACTATGAACATTCTGAATACATCTTTCAATAAAAATGAGTCCAATCGCAATATCAGTAAAACTATTCGCAATTACGGATTTTCCCCCCAAATCCTGCAGCCCTAGTGCAGTACTTTCGATTTAGAGTATGCACTAAAATACATAAAAAATACTTCCAAAGTAGGGCTGGGCAATATATCAATATTCAATTGTTGTCATGATATGAGAGTGGATATCATTTAAGATTCCGGATATCCTTAGTGTTGTATTTTTTCTTGGTTTAAAGTCTATATTAAAACTGCATTTTTGAAATGTTATGAATCTACTAGACCAGCGGTTTTCAAAGTGTAAGGCGTGGCGCCCGGGGGGGGGGGGGGGCACCAGAGAGTTTCAGGGGAGGCGCAGCGAGAGAGAAAAATAACGAGAAACAGTGAAATCTAGCTGGTTAACTTCAGCTAACTTTATGCGAACATGGATAGTTTTTTATTGAAGTTACCTAAAGTGAGAGAGGTGACAGCGTTTTCTCTGACTAGACCTCTTTGAAATGCAATTGAATACCCCTGCATTACAGCAACAACAACAATAATAATAGCAATAATAATTAGTAGGGGGGGCGCGGCTGCTCTTATGTTCTCTGAGGGGAGGCAAACCTTCCCACACTTTGAATACCCCTGTACTAGACTGTTTTCCAAAGATTGTATTATTTGCCTTTTAGTAATTAAATCCACATTGTGAATATTTGATGTCAGCAAAAATGACTGAAATATCATCTAAATATCGGTATTGAGGTATCAGGACAACATATAAGTGTTTGATTTTCTTCATATCGCCTCGCCCTATTCCAACTTCTTTAATTAATGACCACATTTGTGCGAAGCTGTATAATCAAAAGCAGTAATTTCGCTACTGTTGGCCAACACTGTAGAAACCCTTGTCACACTTAACATGTATTATTTATTAAAACATTGATTCAGCTTACAGATCAAATGCAATGAGGACATGAGGCAGGCAGAGAAATGCAAATGACTGCCGTATGATAATCTTTATAAAGCTTTTGCATTTCAAATGAGCCGTGGTGTGTAGCTGATACACACAGTATGCATGGATGTTTCCAGGATTAGCTCACAGTTATGAATTAGTTGAAGCCTCATATTGCTGGGGATAAAAATAACACAAGCTAACTGTTGTGCGTGAGATTGACCTTTAAATCCGTCCCAAAAATACATGAAGCCTTCCAGAGTAATCTGACAGAGCAGCGAAAGAGAGAGGGGATAGAAATGCGTTTTTACATTTCCAATTTGTGGAGGAGAGGAAATTATTAAAGGGGACCTATTATGCAAAGTCCACTTGTTCATGTCTCTTCTACATCACCATGTGTCCCCTCTTCTTCATGTCTCTTCTACATCAACATGTGTCCCCTCTTCTTCATGTCTCTTCTACATCAACATGTGTCCCCTCTTCTTCATGTCTCTTCTACATCAACATGTGTCCCCTCTTCTTCATGTCTCTTCTACATCAACATGTGTCCCCTCTTCTCCATGTCTCTTCTACATCAACATGTGTCCCCTCTTCTTCATGTCTCTTCTACATCAACATGTGTCCCCTCTTCTTCATGTCTCTTCTACATCAACATGTGTCCCCCCTCTTCTTCATGTCTCTTCTACATCAACATGTGTCCCCTCTTCTTCATGTCTCTTCTACATCAACATGTGTCCCCTCTTCTTCATGTCTCTTCCACATCAACATGTGTCCCCTCTTCTTCATGTCTCTTCTACATCAACATGTGTCCCCTCTTCTTCATGTCTCTTCTACATCAACATGTGTCCCCTCTTCTTCATGTCTCTTCTTCATCAACATGTGTCCCCTCTTCTTCATGTCTCTTCTACATCAACATGTGTCCCCTCTTCTTCATGTCTCTTCTACATCAACATGTGTCCCCTCTTCTTCATGTCTCTTCTACATCAACATGTGTCCCCTCTTCTTCATGTCTCTTCTTCATCAACATGTGTCCCCTCTTCTTCATGTCTCTTCTACCTCAACATGTGTCCCCTCTTCTTCATGTCTCTTCTACATCCACATGTGTCCCCTCTTCTTCATGTCTCTTCTACATCAACATGTGGAAAGAGACTCTGAAAGTTTCAGGAACAAAGATTTTCTCTCTTTTTGATCCATTTCTATAAAAACCTGTCTGAAAATGAGCTGATCAGATTTTGGCCACTTTATGATGTCATAACGATGTTTTGTCTTGTGTAACCATTAGCAAATCAGCAACCAAGGTAACCCCCCCCCCCCCTTATCACCTGAATCTCCTCCTAGAGCACCTTTGAGTTCTTTGTAACCAAATGTCTCTCAGAGGGGCGTGGGGAGGGGCTCCTTATTTTCATCTAAAGTAACAGACAGAGAATCAGCACTTTGGAAACAGGGCTGAAACAGAGGGGATTATGGGTAATGCTGCAATGATCTGTTTGGTGTTTGGAGCCAAACGCTTCAGAGACAGGTTTGTATATATCTGAGACCTATAATATATTGATGAAAACAGTATAATAGGGGACCTTTAAGAAAAACTGATAAATGATTCATGGACGAAGTTTGTCTTTTGTTATATTTAATAAAGTAATAAAGAAAGTCAATATACATAAAGTGAAATCGATCCCAAATGTAGGAACAGAGCTACTTCATCCTCAGAGGATAGAGAAATCCGGCACCCAGAACACAGCTTACAGTCTTACAGTCACACTTTATAGTAGTGAATATCCACCTGGTCCCACCCTTAAATTCCCATAGGCATCATCTAAACATCCCACCATTAAACCATTAAACCCCCTCGTCCTTAACCTTTTGCAAATCCCCCTTTTACTTCCGTTTGCCCTCCTGCAATGTAAATCCTTAACACATGCGTCTGTTAAACACATACAAGACTACACATACAATGTAACATTATAAAAGGCAATCAGAGTATGAGACTATATGTTTTAAATAATGATATGATCATTTGAAACGACACATGAAGAACCCAGAGACACTCTCCTCGCCATGCTGTGAGAAACAAAGCCGTGTGTTGCCTCTTTCTTGTAAAACCAAGTCAATAATTCAGCACGTTGAACTATACTAAAGATCCTTTGTTTTCCCGGGACCGAAGTCCGCCAACTGAATGAGAAAAGAGGGACTAAGGAGTAAAGAAAAGGGTGATGAAGAAGGGCAAAAGCTTCCTTTGAAACAATGACTGTGTGCCTTTTTGACTCTTCACTGAGAGATGAAAGGATTCAGTTCAATAAGTCCTGGGGTTTTTCACAATTTCCATTTGTTTACTCACCGCACGCTGCTGACAGACAGAGACTCAAATAGAAGAAGAAACTAAGACACAAAGGAAGTTATATCCTTAGGCAATTTGACAGACCTTTTAATGGGAATATGATCGGCAGCCAGTACTTTAGCCTGTATGCTTATATTAAATATATCTTGGCATTTATATAGTTAAAACTTGATGCTGTGTTTCACATAATTTCATCTCAAACACATGTGTGACTTATCCTTGTCCTGCCTTGGTGCAACAAATCATTAATGTCCCTTATTTTTAAACACACAGTATTTGGAAACACGACAAAGCTGTTAGCAGTTGACGCTAGCTCGAGTATTTGTTGTTACAGTTTACTATCCTTACAATACAGCCAGGGTGACCAGACGTCCCCGTTTTCCGGGGACAGTCCCCGTTTGCATTGGCCTGTCCCCGGTTGAAACTGTCCCCGTTTTTTAATATACGTTAAAAACACATAGCAAGGTGAAATAAAACGTTTCATGTCAGGAAACACTGGGTAAACACTACAGACTGTGGTCAAGCCAGCCCCCACTTCGGAAAACACAGTCAAAAGCACGTTGTATTGCCTATGGATTACGGTAGAAGCCTGTAAAAACTGCCTTCAAAATAAAAGCGTTTACTCGGTCAATAAGAAATATAGGCTACCTAAAAAACACACCAAACATATTCATATATACTGGAGCTTAAATTAAGAATGATGTACTATATAATGTGATCAATAATAACTTAAAACAAACTACGTATAACTACCACATTATAACTGAGTGAATGTAAAATGTCAGGATACAGTTATGAATACATATCTGACATTTCCACTGGGTGACTAATTTCAATTGATGTTGACACCATCTCACAACACTCTTAAAATAACATGACTTTCTGAAGATCTAAATCTCAAATTAGATCTATTGTCCATCTATATTTTGATTATTATTTAATCAAAGAGTCATTCGAAGTCAATCAAATACTTATTTCACTTCAGGGTGATAGCAGGACACCCCATCTAGTCACTCAGAGAGAATCAGGACAATCTGATGTACAGTTTCAAAATAAAAGACCTTTGAAGTCTCATATATGAGCTATCTTCCTTCTGTTTGTATCCAACAGTTCAAATGTTCGAATCACATTAAACCAGAATTGTCCCCCTTTTTTCTTTAACAGTGAAGACTATTGGATATGTTAATGGTATATTGACCGCAAAACTCAAAATGTCCCTGGTTTCATTTTGAAAATCTGGTCACCTTATGCTACATGCTAGCAGCCCTGTTAGCCTCTACTTAGGAACAGCAGGTATTTGAGCTAAATGCTATCCTCAGCATGCTAACATGCTAATTGATCACCATCTTAGTTAGCCATATTCACCAAAATGCCTAATTTAGCTTGTTAGCATGCTTAGCTAATATGCAAGTTAAGTAAATCTGAACAACTTAACTTTGAACCAAACCAAAGTACAGCTAAGTCTTAGTTATGCAGGTATTTAGCCATAAACTCAAGTATTATATGAATTAAATGTTGAATTAGCGATGACGCTAAAGGAAGCTATTACACAATCTCCAAAAGGGGTGTAATATCTGAATTTAAAACTGAACGGCAATCAATTCAAAAGCTGTTATAATTTCCATTTAAAACCAAAAATGTCAACCTCATTTTGACACTAGAAGAAAAGTCAGAGCAACACCAACAGAGTTAGGATGTATCCTCTGGGGAACATGAATGTCTGTGCAAAACTTCATGGATACTGTACATCCAACAGTTGAAATATTGCCATATGGACTAAAAGTAGAGGACCGACAGGCCCAGATGTAATGCAGCTAACATCCTGACTTTAGTACTGAGATAAAATTGCAGAAATAATGTCAGTTTTAATCAAAAGTTTACAATCTGTCCTTCCACTTGGTCCGCTCATCACAAGTTCCTCTCTGCTTTTTTCAAAATGAGTGCAGAGAGCCAAATAAATCTGCAAATAAACCAGATTGCATCCAAAATAAAACATATTTTCCTCCACGCGTCTGACACACACACACACACACACACACACACACACACACACACACACACACACACACACACACACACACACACACACACACACACACACACACACACACACACACACACACAACACACACACACACACACACACACACACACACACACACACACACACACACACACACACACACACACACACACACACACACACACACACACACACACACACACAACACACACACACACACACACACACACACACACACACACACACACACACACACACACACACCACACACACACACACACACACACACACACACACACACACACACACACACACACACACACACACACACACACACACACACACACACACACACACACACACAAGCAGAGCCTGTCAATAACCATTACACACACGTCCACACTCATCAGCTTGATTATCCTGACAAATGGTCAGAGAGATGAGGAGGCAGAGAAAGTGTGTGTGTGTGTGTGTGTGTGTGCGTGTGTGTGTGTGTGCGCGCGTCTCAACGGAAAAGACAATCAGTGCCTGAGAGACAAAAGCTGCCAATACTGTCATCATTGTCATCATGAGTGAACAACATCTAACACAAAGACAGCAGTGTCAAATTGAGATGTTAGCATAGCTTTTCAGAAATCCGCCAATATTTAAGAAAACAATGTACAATATTTTAATCAAACCTCATTAATTATTGTATTATATGTGAATAAACCATGTTCTTTTACATGAAGAACAATACGTTTGGAGTAAATTCCACATACAGTTGAACATACAGTTCTTCTGAGCTTGTTATAGCCCAAGTGGGTTCCCCGCAGAGGTTCTCCTTCAGCATAAAAAAGGTTAAGGAGAGAATTAAAAATGACAGTAAAGTATTCGGCTGTAAAACCAACCAACAATGCTTGCTATAAAAAAACGGGAACGCTGAGCTACAATTCAGATGAACGAAGTGATGTTTAAGGTTGTTGCTCTCAATTAAAATGTAGGTAGGTATGTAATGTCGGTTTTAGTGCATGTAAATGGTCTGCAAAGGCTAAAATCCCGGTCTGAAACGCCTCCATTGGACTCCTTTGTTTACTTCCAGAACATAGTGACATCCCTACGCTACACTAATGCTACTATTGGCTAGCGCTCCAACACTAAGGGGCGGGACATCTCTAAGCGGTTGACCAATCACAACAGAGCCGGCCAGCTAACCAATCAGAGCAGACTAGGCTCTGGTTTCAGACAGAGGGTGAAAAGAGGTGCTGCAGCACAGGCAGTATGAGAAAAATAAAGAGCTTTTTGGACATTAAAGCGTGGAGACATGTCACAGTAGAGACTAAATACTAATATGATCCTGAAAATAAGGATAATAGTATTTAAGTATTAACTCTACATACACGCAGTAGGAATATTGATTAATCATTCATTGTGTACATGCATTTAAAGTTCCCCAACTACTATTTTGTATTAAACTTCCTACTGTACCATGGAGTATATTCTGCCTACTCTCAACTTAAATTACAACTTGCACTTTTTGTAAAGGTTAATATAATTCAGAACATTTTTAATGATGTTATTTCATTGTTTCAGTAATTCATTTAGAATAATCAAAGAAATTGCAGTGTCAGCTTCGAACATAATCTCTCTTTCACTGTATAAATATGTGTCGCTGTGAGTGTGTGTGCTTTGCTCTGAGGTGTGAGAAAAACAAAGAGAGAGGGTGAGACAGACAGAGTGAGACTGATCCTCGCCTCATCTCTCCGGGTCGATGGGTTCATGCCCTCGGAGGAGTTTGCATAAACGTCTGTGATAGCGGGGCGATCGATAAGTGACAGCCAAATGCCACGAGTTTCTTCTGTCAGCGGAGAGAAAGTCACGGCTGAGGAACTCACGAAGACTTTCACCAGGCGTCTGTCCTCGAGATATGACACTGCTGTCAAACTCTGGAGAAGATGAAATGAAAACTTCCTTATGCTCACTTTCTTGGTTTCTCTAAAGCCAACTTTATAACGATATTCAAGAGATGTAAACTCACTCCCTTGTTGTTTGGATAGTGTTGCTAAGTGTCAAATTGTGAATAATCTGCATTACAGTCTTGACATTCACTTGTCAAATAAACTTTAGAAGAAAGGTTAATGCGTACGGATATTCACAGACACAGGCAGTTACATTATCTACATACAAATAATAGTCAAATTGGGAAATAAAGACGTATTTGAACCTAGCTTTCACTTTTGACTTACTGCAACCTTGCTCTCTTGAATCAAGTGAAAAATGCTTATTTTTCTGTATGGTTATGTATTTGTTTTGAAATACAAAATCATCTGGATTCATAATTGTTCTAGAAATGACAGTCTTGTCTCACAGCAGGTCATTTAAAAAAAAACTTTTAAGATATACGTTATTTATTCGGAACAAGTTAGAATATCCTTCACTTACAGATTTCTCTTATTTTACGAAAAATATAATTTTGGGGCTCAATTGACAGATTTCCAATAACTGTATTAGGTTAGTTAAAAGCAATAACTTTAAATAAAAAATATAAGGTTCAACTCAATCATATTGCTATCAACTAACACAGTGGTTCCCAAACTTTTTCAGTCGGGACCCCCTTGGGTAATTGGAAATATTTTCGGGACCCCCCCAACCCGGTTCCATCTATATTGGTAGGATTAATTGTATATTGTTGTAAAAAAAACATTACATTCTCTCTGCTAATAATAAGAAGATACAAAGATCCAACTATAATTTTATATTCTATTATGGATTAGACATGAACAAAAGTGCTTGTAATAGATACTGTGAATTAATTTGGCCTAATTAAAACTGGTTGACCTTCTTCCCTGAGTAGTAGATTTTTAAATTCAAATTTCTTTAAGGAAAATATATGAATTAACTACTATTTCTACTGCAGGTTGCAAACGATCACTTTACCATTCCTATTCCACACATAGCTTATCAATGACTTGTGTGTGCTTGCTTTCCCTCGCAGATCTTCTCAAAGCGGGGCTGCTGTTTTGAAACTGCCACTACTCAGTTCATTCTCAATGTTCAGCTTTGATCTGTATTTCGTTTTGATGGCAGCAACAGCAGAAAAAGCCTATTCACACAAGTAGGATGTTGCAAAAGGCAGCATTATGCCCACAGCTCTCTGACCAATGAGATATTTCCGAGCAGTGTGTGTTTACAATTGAATAATAATAATAATACATTTGATTTATATAGAACACTTTAAAAACAACGTCATCTCAAGGTGCTTCACAAAGCTAAAAGGAGAACATAATCAAATCTTCCCGCGCCCCCCTGCAGTACCTCCGCGACCCACCAGGGTTTGTGCCCCACAGTTTGAAAACCACTGAATTAACCCAATACAGTTATTTGAAATGTGCTGTTTGTTGTTAAAGTCAACGTTTCCATGTTTTCAGTGTACAGACTACTCAACAAGAAATAGATTTCAGCAGTGCTCAAACAAACTACATTTTGTAATTTAGTCTAGAGAATGCACCAGACAGCATCTAAGACCTGCAAAAATCTACATTTCTAGGGGGACGGAGGCCCCCCAAACCCTTCGTGCCATTTCGTCCGCGCGCATTTTTCAGGGCAATCTCTATTGGGCTCAGGGCCATCTGTAAATTAGCATCTTATCTATGCTTATACTTAGCTACTATAATGACCAACCAAAACACACTTAAACTTTAATCTGAAGTCAACCTTAATCTCTCCCGAACATTGTACCAACAGCAGTTTGATGAAGTTTGATGCGGGAGGTAATTCAGGTTTTTAATGAGGTAATAAAAAGATCTTTTGGGATCAAAGGAACACATGCAGCTTCATCTTCACTCCTCCAACACCATCAAATCTCACATTTTGTCACTCTAAATTATTTATGAGCTCTATTTTTGGACTCCTTTTGTTGTTATAGCTTTGCCCCGTGCCAGTACTAACTCACATTCACAGACACGGCCAATATTTCCAGCAGATAGTGCTCTGAAGTTCTGTATATGATTTGCTGCTACCTGTCCGGAGCAGCAGGAGAAAACAGATTCACACTGATTCAGATGTCGCTGAGGGTGAGTTGTCGTGTTGTGATTTGTTCACAATAGAGCGGTGCAGGGATGACGTATTAACCCGGATCTAAGCTGCACATGGGTTCCCTCGACAAAAAAGCGATGGGATTTCTTCATAGGATTTTGGAAAAGAGCTCGAAATAAGGTCTGTGGAAAATGAACCTGTTTGATAAATGCACGTTTTGTTCAGCCGGATAATCTCCACATGTCTACCCTACTTTTATCATTTTCGAATCATAATCGCCAGAAGCAAAACGTTGCTATAAACGAACTACAGCCGAGTACAGCAGCACGACTTCAACGTCACGCCAATTTAAGATCAGTATTGAAAACTACAGATTATAAATGGTACGAGTTGAAGCGTTTGTTTTAACAGTTAGCAGGAGGCAAGGACTTGCTTTCAAGCAGAACAGGGCAAACTAACTTAGAGGAGTGTTTACGTGTTCGGCGTAATGACGTACAACGGCCTCGACAACTTCTGTAGTCCTATTCAGCCACTTGTTCACAACCATCGTTTCTCAGACTCGTCAACTCTTCAGAAATCACCAGTGGGGTCACTGCTGATGGATTTAATGTCGTAGAACAAAATGTGATCCGTCTCTTAAATGTGTCTCAACCACAGACCTTAGTTCCAGCTATTTTCCAAAACCCTATGGAGGAATCCCATTGGCTCTGAGACGAGGGAACAGGAAGTGTTAAAATGCTAACTCACTTCCGGGTTTTAGGACTCGTTCCTGCTCCACTTTATATGAGTTTGTTCAGATTAAAGGTGGGGTAGGTAATTCACTTCAGAAACACTTTTTGTTATATTCCATGGAATGCTCTTAACATCCCGATAGCAATGAATATCTAAAGTGCTTTGACAATAAATACATAAAAAAATGTCATCTGTGGAAGCCGTGGCGCTGTAAAAAGCACGACCAATCATCTGAGCCGGCCCGGCTAAAGTAACTGGATGGCCTACCTGCCTGTCAGCCTTCCATCTGTGCACAAACTTATCTCGTGCCCTCATTGGTCATGTGCGCGATGGAGGAGGGGCTCTGTAAGGAAGTCTGAAGGAAGGGGCAGATTCTTTCCGGTTGTGTACTTTCAAATTCTAGCGCACTCGAGCTGGTTTCTCCGTTCTTACCTACCCTACCTTTAACTGACCGAAAATACAATCTCGATCGTGGGGATGCAATACAAAGCCGCTGCAAAATTAAACATCAAATAACAAGCATTTAAGGATATTATGAAAACACTATTTACTCCAGCAAAGACTTGTGCATTGGGAACCCTTAACAGCATAAGGGAATAAAAGCAAAACTCAGTAATTCTTCATGAAGTAAATGGTAAAAGTATGTTAGTATTTGCTTAAAGTTATATCAATCTGGTTTGTTGAGACTCAATATGCAGCCGATAGGATGAAAGCTACCAAGATGAAGAGCATTAGCAAAGCTAGCTGTTAGCCTTTGTAATAACCCAGAATGAACTAACCTGCAAAAAACTAACTTCAGGAAAGGAAAATCTGAATTAAACTTTTGCATTTAAAGCTTCTTTTTAAGGCGTCATCATATTTTAGGACATCATGACATCATTATTAGTTTTCTTTTAATTAAATCAACTTAATAAAGTGACAATAAATCACACATTCCTGCAGACAGAAAACAATTAATTCCACATTTTCTAAAGCATGCAGGAGTCTAAAGATCCTGCTGATTTCACCGTGAAGGCTTACAGATATGAACAAGTGTGTTTTCTTAGGACTGCATTGATTTCTGCCCTCTTGGGGATAAAATCGTTAACCCCGTGGAGGAAGGGCAGCGAGCAGACGTTGTATTTAATTGCTGGAATAGCTATTGATGTGTCATTTCACTGGCAGGTCCCAGTTAGTGAGGGGCTGCTGCGGAGGGCAGTCAGTTTAGTGGGAAATGGTTTAGCGAGCAATTAACTTTAGCATTACCGCTGCATAGCAAATAGTTGTTGTGTTGACAGGAAGCCAGCCCTCTGTTCTGCCTTTCTACTCACTCCAGTTTACAATCTGAATAAGGTGTTTTTCACATTAAAAAACACATACAAAGAATTTGCCTTGGTGTTTTGAGAGGGGAAAAAGTAAGTAATGAAATAGTCGCGAAACCTACATATCAAATACAAAAATATTTTAAAAGATGCAAAAAATATGACAAATATGTTAATTTAAAGGGGACCTATTATGTCTCTTTTACATCAACATGTGTCCCCTCTTCTTCATGTCTCTTCTACATCAACATGTGTCCCCTCTTCTTCATGTCTCTTCTACATCAACATGTGTCCCCTCTTCTCCATGTCTCTTCTACATCAACATGTGTCCCCTCTTCTTCATGTCTCTTCTACATCAACATGTGTCCCCTCTTCTTCATGTCTCTTCTACATCAACATGTGTCCCCTCTTCTTCATGTCTCTTCTACATCAACATGTGTCCCCCTCTTCTTCATGTCTCTTCTACATCAACATGTGTCTCCTCTTCTTCATGTCTCTTCTACATCAACATGTGTCCCCTCTTCTTCATGTCTCTTCTACATCAACATGTGTCCCCTCTTCTTCATGTCTCTTCTACATCAACATGTGTCCCCTCTTCTTCCATGTCTCTTCTACATCAACATGTGTCCCCTCTTCTTCATGTCTCTTCTACATCAACATGTGTCCCCTCTTCTCCATGTCTCTTCTACATCAACATGTGTCCCACTCTTCTTCATGTCTCTTCTACATCAACATGTGTCCCTCTTCTTTCATGTCTCTTCTACATCAACATGTGTCCCCCCTCTTCTCTTCATGTCTCTTTCTTACATCAACATGTGTCCACTCTTCTTCATGTCTCTTCTACATCAACATGTGTCCCATCTTCTTCATGTCTCTTCTACATCAACATGTGTCCCCTCTTCTTCATGTCTCTTCTACCTCAACATGTGTTCCCCCTCTTCTTCATGTCTCTTCTACATCAACATGTGTCCCCTCTTCTCCATGTCTCTTCTACATCAACATGTGTCCCCTCTTCTTCATGTCTCTTCTTCATCAACATGTGTCCCCTCTGTGGAAAGAGACTCTGAAAGTTTCAGGAACAAAGATTCTCTCTCTTTTTGTCCTGATCCATTTCTATAAAAACCTGTCTGAAAATGAGCTGATCAGATTTTGGCCACTTTATGATGTCACAACGTTGTGTTGGCTTGTGTGACCATTAGCCAATCAGCAACCAAGGTAATATATTGAAAAACAGTATCATAGACGACCTTTAAAATGATTTTCCCTTGACCAAATAAATAATCACCAACTTGATAACACATAATAATAATAATAATAATAATAATAATAATAATAATAATAATACTTTTACTTATTTATATTAGTTAATGGACTATCTTCATTTAGGTTCATCTCATCTCGTGGTCTTCATCAGCATTTGGAAATTAGCTGAATACATGTAATTTTTTTATCTCAATAAATACACTTTTTATAAACTTGCAGATTTATGTGAAGACTGTGATTTGTAGTTGAAAGCTCGGACAAAATGTGGTCATTTATAATTATTTGTAACAGTAAATGTTTTCATTCATTCTGACTAATTTAAGAGCTTATTAAAGATAAAAACATATTTAGGGATGAAACATTAACGCTAAACATGTTGATTTGTTAGTAAAGGACGCTATGTTGATCCGGTGTGTCCATATGTTCATGATTTTCTGATATGATCACTTTAATGGTTTTAAATACTGATTAGCTGAACAGTGAGACAAGAGGTGAGTGTGAAAGACCTCCTGAGCTGCAGTGAAGTTAATTAGACACTAATTGTCGTTACCTTCTTACTCTCATTAGGTTTTAATCATTGTCTAATTGGACATTTAATTCCTAATTTTCAGTAGGGAAGACTTTAGCAGACATTTCTGGTTCCATTACTCTTCCAATATTCATTTGCCCATCCTGTTGCACCAAGTACATCGTTTTTAACCTTAAATCCAGGGTCTTCAGACAAATAGGGATGTAAAGTACTAAGATATAATAACAGCACAGTATATATATTAACTATCTTGAGCTCATGTCCTCTTGAAGTGTATTAAAAATGCCATCTGTTCTTTGACAATACCCATGGGTTGTATTCACTCTCCCTCTACGTTCATGCTTCTTTTAAATTTATCCCGTCACAAAATCCTGTGTCTTAAATTTATGTAGCTCTACTTTCTAAACTTTTCTCCAGTCTTAAAGGTCACCTATCATGCTATTCTTAGGCAATAGCACAGGTCTCAGATATATACAAATATATTAAAAACATGTCTATGAAGTGTTTTGCTCAAAACAGATCACCCATTCTAGCCATTCCTCATATCCCTCTATTTCACTTCCTGTTTCAAAACTGCTGATTTTGGGTATAAAGCTTCAAAAAGGAGGGGGCTGAGCTCATGCGGGACCCAGCAATGAAACGCCATATCATGGATTATCAAGGATTCTCTCTGAAACAGTTTGGAGCTCAAAGGCTTTCTCTCTTGCCGGTTATACCACAAGGTGAGTTCCTTTTTACTTCCTGCTTCTTCACACACATGCTCTCCAGTACAGGTTAGCTCTGAGTGTTAGCGACAGTCGGGCATTGTTTCTGATAGCAACGTTTCTGATTGGGCCGTAGGTCCACATTTCAGATATTACGTCATATCGGACGCAAATCTGGATCAGCTCCGTTGTTCCCCGTTTTTAGAGATTTGGGTACGGAGGAAAAGAGAGAGGGTTTTATTTTCTGACGCTGCGTGAGTTCCCCCGACACACCGGGGACACATGTTTATGTCTAAAAGACATCAAAAAGTGCATTTTGCATGACAGGTCCCCTTTAAGGCTTAAAAAAATATGCGGATTTCAAATGTTTTGACATACCTGATGCTGGCCAATCGTTAAAAATGCATTGTCAATATAGGTTTTGTTTCATTCATTAAGCATTGAATGAATATGATGCAATTTTAAAATTAATTGCATTATTTGTGCATACTTTTTGAAATAAAATAACCTATATAAGGGGCAATAAACAAAAGCAGATCTACTGTAATGTGCTGCATCATCGTTGCACCTTCCCCCACACCATCTCAAAGTTTAATATTCCCCAAAAAATGCACAGCGAGGAAGACTGGCATCTCATTTCCACAGCCTCAATATTATGCGTTTACTGGGACTGGATTTAATGAAGCACGGAGAGAGGGATAGCAGGCTTAATTACTTTAATTATAATGTGTGGTTGGGATCTGTTAAACTGTGAATTGCACCTTAATCCGTCAGCTAATTATGGGATGTTCTGTGCCGGGGTACGTGGTGGATGTGGGGTTGAGTCGATGAGTAAAATGTAAAGTTTGGCATTCATTTGACGCAGTGGATTTCTTAGTATTTATCCAAAAAAACGATTTAATTTTAAATGAAGAATCCTGTATATAAAGTGATTGCTTGATCTTTAGAGTCTGTTCTTTAAACTGAGAAGTTTCTCTTATGGCTCCGTTCCTTTCCGAGAGCCGTTCAAAAGAGACTTTTTTTTAAAGTGGCGGTGGAGATTATTTGCTGACCCTGCTTTAAATGATATTTTGGCTTTACAAATGTTGCACTCCGCTTTATCATTGCCTAGGTTTTTGTTGAAGTGCATCCAAATGCTGCTGCGTTTTCGGCTCATTTTCTCACCCGAAAAAACGTTGTACCACTCAAGAACGGCTCTCACCAAGTACGACTCGGTTCCCTTCGTTCGTACCAAAGAGCCGTTCAAAAGAATCGGATCGTTCAAAGAATCGGATCGTTCAAAAGAATCGGATCGTTCAAAAGAATCGGATCGTTCAAAAGAATCGGATCGTTCGCGAACGTAACATCACTGCTGAGAAGGGAATACAACCAATTGAAGTGAGGCTGTCATGCTTAGACAAGTCTTAAAGAAGTCCTATTATGCTTTTTTGGGTTTTCACTTTCCTCTAGTGTGTGTGTGCGTCTACTCTAAATGGTCTGCAAATGCTTAAATCCCAAAGTTGTTTGGTGATTTTCCAAATAAAATCAACCATTTTGACATTAACATGTGTAAGTGACAGATCTTTTGTAAGCATTAACTAAACGTAATAAATGATAAGCAGAAGTTTGCCCGTAGAATCAGGACTGAAACATTTAGCAGCAGCAGGTTACCCAGCGCAGCAGAGATGAACACATCAGACAGAATATCAAAGGATATAAACAGAGTGATATTAACCAGATTTAAATGTTACTCTAAAATGCAACATTTGTGTTGACGGAAACATTTTATTCCAGTTTATTTACTCAGCGTTTCATCTTTTTGAAGCCCTGAGCGTAAACGACTGAGCGGACAAGAAAAGAGAGCTGAGAGGCAAATATTAAATTAAAGTTTTCTACTTGTACTGTTTTAATTTACACTGATGCATGACAGAATGAGAGTGTTATTTCCCGCAAACAGGCTCAACGGTTCTGTAGAGAAATGCCCTTTTTCTGTCATCTGCATGTAAACAGCAATGTGTACCTCTACTCTAAGCATATGCATTTAGGGAAGGATCACAACAACAGCAGTAAATCCTGGAGGAAACCTTGAGAATCAGGCACTTTCTAAGGAAATCTGCAAACGTTTATTAACCCTCCTGTTGTCTTCGGGTCAAATCTGACCGATTTACTACTTTCATCAATCAGAACTTTTTTGTTTTACATTCGATTGCATTAAAGCTTTATGATATCCTTCACAGTAGACATTTGAACATATACAATGATTTAGTCAACTTTGTAACACCCATGGTGTTCCCGGTCAAACATGACCGCCATAAAGAAAAGGAATTAGTAACCATCTGGATCAGATAAAACACACACACACACACACACTCTCTAGATGTGTCCCCCCCCCCTTATGTGCCCAATCCCCCCATGTGAATCACACCTGGCACACACACACACACACACACACAGAACAATTTGACACATTTCCCGCTCTTATGTGCCCATCCCCCCACATGGATCACACCTGGCACACGCAATACATGTTCAGTGTCTGTTCTTTATATATTAACTGCAGTTGTTCATGTTTACCAGTAGTCTGATACAATATGTACAGTTTGAAAGGGTGTTAAATTAAATTTGGTGATGATTAATGTTTTTTGTGTTAATGTAATAGCAGTTAAAACAGGAACGGTCAAATTTGACCGCAAACACCAAAGTAAGGGGGAAACGAAGACAATAGGAGGGTTAAAAGTGCATGAAATCTGGGCGTCTATACCTGATTCTATAGAAATAATAGCGTAAACCCAGGGGGAATAACATGTGTTTAGCATGATCTAAATGCAGTTTTGCCAGTGGGTTAATTTGAGTGTGTGTGTGTGTGTTTTGTTACTGTCTTATGTAATCTAAACAGCAGAGACGTCTCTAATTGAGTAATAAGCACCATCTGCAGCCATTAGTCTACAGTAAGTGCATTGTATTGTTCTTTCTTCAGCGAAGACACAGAAGAAATAAGTGCTTCTGTTGCATAATACAAGAATGCATCTTACTTCAGGCCTTTATTTTGAATTCCAGATAAAGCCTTTGTGTACTCAAACACACATGCAGTACAAACACAGAATATATGTTTAAAAATATATCCAGCATCTTCTATATTTTGCTAAATTATGTCCTTTTTGTTGTGCATATACAACAATTAAGGTGCACACTAACAGATCTATCTGGGGTCGGTACAAGGCCATTTTTATAATCGGTATTCATAATTTATTCAATAAAAAAAACAAAAAAAGAGAATGTATACTCCAGCACCAGATGCTGAAATGTTTTTGGTGACAAAGCCGCTATATTTTGTTTTAGGGAAGACCCAGATCGTCTTGCTTCGGAGTACAGTAAGTGCGACTACAGTAACACACCTAACCTTTTTCAATTTGATTATTATCATTTTTTGGAAACTTAACAAGACCAAAGAATATAAACCCTGACAGATTTAATTGAATTTCCCACATTTAAAAACAGTCACATCCAACAGAAAAAGCTAATAAGGGGAGAAGGCAAAGAAAAGTCTCAGAACAACAAAGAACGCCTCTGGATATTTAGCACTTCTCTAGCTTTTAGATCTCACCGATACATATGGGATGCAGCCCCTTGTGTGTGTGTGTGTGTGTGTGTGTACTGTGTGTGTGTGTACAGTATGTGTGTGTGTGTCTCTCTATCACCACCTCGATCTCTTAAAATGTCAACGAAGGAGTGGAGAGCCACGAGGACGCAAACAAAGAAAGCGAAGAAGAGGGTTTTTCAGCCAAAGCTATTCTGTCTCAACAGTTGCACCCCCACAGAGTTTGAGTGTGTGTGTGTGTGTGTGTGTGTGTGTGTGTGTGTGTGTGTGTGTGTGTGTGTGTGTGTGTGTGTGTGTGTGTGTGTGTGTGTGTGTTGAGACCCTGAGTTGATTACCGCCCATTGTCTGTCTACTTTCATCTGTCCCAGGTCTTGGCGTTGTCAGGCTCGTACAACAGCTCTTTGCTCAGGTTTCATTACGGTCTGAAGAGCTCCTCCCTCTCCGTCCCTCTGTCTCTCATGATTTGCTTTATGGACGGCAGCTGTGAATCAGCTTCACTTCTTTTATCACATCTTCACTCAGCCTGTGTTGCCCGAGACAGCACATCGACATATGACGCAGCAGCTACAACCCATTCAGTGTCTGTTTATGTGTGGTGTGTGTGTCTGTTTATGTGTGGTGTGTGTGTCCAAGCACTGTGTGTTTTCAGAAGTTGGCAGAACAGCAGAGATGCCACCAAAACGTCTGATAAAAATAAATGGATGAAAAGAGTATTTTAGGAAAAACTGGGAATACGTTGAACGTTTTATCGCTTCTAACGTAAAAGACAATAATGATTTATAGAGGACATATTATGCTTTGATTCATATCAGTATGTAGTGTCTCTACTGGGACATGTCTCCATGCTTTAATGTTCAAAAGGCTCTTTATCTTTCTCATACTGCCTGTGCTGCAGCACCTCTTTTCACCCTCTGTCTGAAACCAGAACCCAGTGTGCTCCGATTGGTTAGCTGGCCGGCTCTGTTGTGATTGGTCAACCGCTTAGAGATGTCCCGCCCCTTAGCCTATCAGGTACAATGTGTTGGAGCGCTAGCCAATAGAAGCGCAAGTGTTACATAGTGATAGCTTTTGCAGCCCATTTACATGCACACAAACCTATAACACACTACAGGAAAGGGACAACTAAAGTAATATAATAAGGGCCTCTTTAAGATAACGAAAGAGCCGATAATTCCACTTTGACAATCAGAAAACCTGACAGTAGACCGGTGTATACAGCCCGACATTATTAAACGTTCTGTTAACTGAGAACTAGAACAATCCTAAAGTTCTTGACCTCAGAACAAGTTGTGTGCTGTTCTTCATGTGCAGCTGTTCATCCAGTAAACAGCATCACACAGATGATGGCCTGCAGCCAGAAAACACGTCAACTGGGGCTCACTGATTCATTCTGGTTTTATTTCCCATCCAGTTATCTGAGTGTCTGATCTGCTGGCTCACTTCCATCTCATTCTTCCTCTGATCAATCCCGCCGGATCGACTCTGAGTTCAATTACAGCGAGAAAAGGCGAAGGAATCATCACGTTGTACTGGTGCACAGCAAGAAGCGACTGCATTTATCAGCTTGAGTTAATGTATAGGAAACTGGGATGAGAGTAGACACAAACATCCTCATGAATTCACCCTTTGTCGTGTTTTAACTTCATTTTCACCATTTCATAACTTCCTGTAGAAGATGGAGGCAGGATGGGATAGAAACAGAGGATTAAATAAGTGGACAGTTTATCATTTATCCCTCCTGTCCCTTTTTCTACTTGCTGTCGCACACGGGCTCGAGAGGAAAAAGCGCTGATCTGATTTGTGTTTATATGTGAGTTTCAGAGTAAGATAAGTATGTGTGTGTTTGAATTATAGACGACACACTGCTGCGCTGGACGGACAGGATGTAGTAAAAGCTTTAAACCCTCACCATGCAGCGTGACTGCTGAAATGTGGATTTCTGGAGCTGCACTGATAGACTGCAAAGGACATAGCTGTTAAAAGTAACGTATCATTTGTATTTTTGCTACAAAATGTAGTGATTTAGTCTTTGGCATAGATTACATTACATTACAGGTCACTTGTTAGACGCTTTTATCCAAAGCGACTTACATACTCAATACTGTGGGCAATCCCCACAGGAGCAATTTGGGGTGAAGTGTCTCAGGGACACAACGACATGCTGACTGCAGTGGGGTTTGAAGCCGCACAACCCACTGCGCCACACGCTAGGGCTGTCCCGAATACCATTTTTCGGGCTCCGGATAAACGGTAGTAGTCAGCAGCAAATATTCGTTCTGTAGATAAATGGGGGGGGGGGGGGTGCGTAGTAATCAGCAGCGAACCGCTTCACGGCATTCATTTTGTTATTCTACAGTATTGTTGTTTTATAGTTATTAACCCAATTTATGTTCTTTGACATTGAAAAGGATATTGCATTCTGTGTGTTACTTTCGTTGCAGTTGTATGTGTCTTAAGTGTAATTTGGCTTGGCTTCCTATTTTTTTGAAGGCGAGTTAGCGCTGTTGACAGGAAGTTGTTGTTGCTATGGAAACAACGTGACGGACATTAACGGAGAAAGGAATATCTACATATAAAGACGGAGAAAGTAAACGATAACGTTTATGGTTAAGTGTTAGCACCCACCGAAGAGGCACAAGCTCTTACGTTGATATTGGAGATTTCAATAAATTCAACACAAAAAAAACGAAAAAGAAAAAAAAACGAATATCCGAATAACGAAATTGAAACCCGAATAGTACTCCAACGAACGAATATTCTGATATTCGGGTACAGCCCTACCACACGCCTCCCATAGATGCATGCATGGCCATTAGCTCAGCAGTTAGTCGTAGTAATCTCCCAGGAAAGACTGTCAGACAAAAAGAAACAGCAGCTCATAAGCTCGATAAACAACATTTTAAAACGACACTAAAGATAGGCCTCCCATAATGGAAACGAGATAGCAATGGGAACGTTAGACAACAAGCTTGAGGAACAACACAATATGTTTGGAGCTAATCTGCAAATCAGGGATCAGCAGTTCGATCCCAACCAAGTAGTCAAAATGTTGAGGTGACCTTGGGCTAGATTCCCCAAATTGCTTCCATATGTCTACGGTATTGCAGTGTATGCTAGGCGCTGTGGATAAAAGCGTCAGCTAAATGGCACGTATTTAATAAGCAAATGCAGTCTTAATCTTTCCTCAGACTTTACAGACTTTTCTAAAGGACGGCTGTTTGATTTTCTTTCTGTCGGTTCTTCGAGGTTCATTCTCAGGTTTTTCACTACCAAAAAAAAAGCCCCTTCATCCACTCTGTGTGTGTGTGTGTGTGTCTCCATCACCACCTCGATCTCTTAAAATGTCAATGGAGGAGTGGAGAGCCACGAGGCCAAACAAAGAAAGCGAAGAAGAGGGTTTTTCAGTCAAAGCTCTGTCTCTCAACAGTTGCACCCCCACAGAGTTGTGTGTGTGTGTGTGTGTGTGTGTGTGTGTGTGTGTGTGTGTGTGTGTGTGTGTGTGTGTGTGTGTGTGTGTGTGTGTGTTCATGGCATCAGGGCCACTACTGCTCTGGATCCATTAATAGTCCTGATCCTCCACAGTCTCTAGCCTCATCCCAATACGCCTCCTCGACTCCTCCTTTCCCTCACTCGCTTCCCTTCCTTGCGTCTTAGCTCCGCCTCCGTAAGATGCTAGCGAGAGACACGAGGAGGTGACGCGAGGACAGAGGAGTCCTCAGGTATTAATTGGGATGTCCTCGTTCACTCAAACGTCACTCTTAAACGACGTCTGTTAATGATGACATGTGCACAGCTGTATCCCCTCTCATCGGGCTTAACTGAATAACCCCTTAGAACCGGCCCATTTGTTGTTAAATATTTATTTAAATGAATGAATCTTTCTCTTGTTAGTCAAGGAATTCAATGTATGATGGTTGGTCCTGCTTTTGTGTTCCGTTTTGTTGTAAAATGTAGCCTACATTTAAATAAAAATATAATTATAGTAATGTGAAGCCTTTTAGAAATGAATTGCACATAATAATTCCCACGGAGCTGTGAGCACTTATACATTTATGTGACGCTTTTCCACTCATCTTCCAGTTGTCGGTTTTCCTCTTTTGAAATGGACCAGCTGTGAAGGTGGGGGCGGGGCTTTTATACGCGAGTAGTGAAAACACTTCCGCGTAGTCTGCTCTCGTGTATCCTCCCTTTCGTCTCCTCCCACACCTCTCCTCCCTCACCCTTCCTCGACTCCTCCGTGTGCATTTCAGCTATTGGGACGTCCTTCAACATGGCGTGTCTTGATCGATTTCCGTGTCAAGTCCCGGAGGAGGGGAAGAGAGGCTACTGAGAGCCTGCTGTAACTCCTCATGAGGGTAAAAGAACCTCATCATCCTGTTTTCGTGATTAGTCTAAAGCCGGCTGAGCACCTCAACTCTATTTTCCGTGAGAATCCGAGCTGCCGAGAAACAGATGGAGAGTCTTTCTCATCCCTCTGCTTCCGGTAGGTTCTTGCCAAGATGCCGTGTACCGCAGCGTTTTCAGCCTGAAGATCAACAACAGGGAATAATCCCTAGGATTTGGGGCTTTCCTGCCAAAAATCTCAGCGTGTATGGGAATCTAGCAAAAATAAATATTGCAAAATTGTATTGTGTTATGTAACTTAAGTGTTTTCGTAGAGAAAATACTTGGAAAACTGATTCCCGTTTGAAACTAGGGAGGAAGGTAAAGCCCAGTCCATTACTGATGCTTTATTTCTCTGCTTCTGTTCCCTTGCATGAAGTCCTGTTTTTACATGTTCCCATAACGACACATCACTGTCATCTATTTCATAATCTAGAGACACCCTGTCAGGAAACAGGAGGGGGGGGGGGTTACTACCAGAGTGTGGGATTTAGGAGTTGGCTGTCAGCTTGCATGTGAAAATCTGTGCATCTGTAGTTGCTTTAAAATAAATCTGTTCCTTTATCCTACGTCGTAATCACTACAGTATCAAACAAAGGACTGCTCTCCAACACAGAGGTATGTCATGAATGCTTTTACACCTGGAAGTTGGACCAATCGGCAAACCAATGCTTTACATAATGACAACTGAAGCAGTGCTGTGTTAGATTTCTGGCTTGATTCTTTGAAAGCTGAGCCATAAGTGCATTTGGTCTACATCCACTGATTGTGTCGGAAAGCAAAGCGCCAATTTATGCTAACCTTTGGCAACACAGGGTATATGCAGGAATCCTGAAGTCAGATGTAAAACCTTTTAAGACCTTTTTTAAGACCCTTTCCATACATTTTAAGACCTCATCGCCACTTGGAGTTTTAACCGGTTACCTTGGCGACACACTTTACCTCACATTGACTATATACAGTATCGATTGTCCTTCCTCCTTATCTTCCAACCATTTGGACGCAGACTTGCATTTCCCCATAACGATGTTGTTTAACAACCGGCGTAAACAGACCTCCGCGCGCTATCAAGCAGTGAGCGTGTAATGTCCTGTTCAGATGACGTCAAACCCAACGGGATGCCATCAATAAACTACACAGAATCACACTACACACCTACGCAATGATTACATTCAGGCACACTGTAGAATACAACCTCTTTGGACCATTTATATACTTATTGAAAACAAGCTACAAAATGTCATACCTTGGAAAATGCCGTTTAATACTTTTTAATAGCCTTCATTTTCGCTAAATTGATTTATCAACTTTTAATACTTTTTAAGACCCCACGGACACCCTGTATAAAGCGATGCTTACATGTACGTACAAATTCAAGGTATACTTTAATTGATTATTTCCATTTCTTGCAACTTTATACTTCTCTGCTAATGCATCTAAGAGGGAAATATTGTACTTTATATTCAGAATACTTGTCTGAGCGCTTCATGTACTTGTCAGATGTGCAGAGAAAGCCATGTATCTCCAAATCTGGTGAAACCTTGTGATTTACTGAAGGATGAAGTCTACTTTACATGTTTGTGTTGAGAAAATATCCTCTTCTTCAGTTCCAGTGCCAGGAAAAAACATGTGAGTTTTGTATTCTTTGATTTTGTATTTCTTCGCCTGATGTTGCTGTTATTTAAACTGTCAACCCATTGCATGGTTTAATCAATGACTTGACTTTATGAAAGAAAATGGCCTTCTCACAATCTTAACTCTCCCCTCAGTCACTTTACCCTGGCGCCTCGCCTGCCCTACTTTTAGCTAAACTAACTATTTAAAAAGCCTCTTAGATTAGCTGGAAACAGGCTGGAAACTCGGCTGGTTTTCAGAGAAACTCTCGAAAAGTTGACTTTTTACAGTTCTCACAGCGACAAACTTGTGATGATCTTATAAAAACTGATGCCTTGCTGTAGATTAAACTTTCCCATAGGGAATACAGGATTAAAGATCAGCACCTCCAAATCTGAGGCCATGGTTTTCAGCAGGAAACCGATGGACTGTCCACTCCAAGTAGGGAATGAGTCCTTACCCCAAGTGAAGGAGTTCAAGTATCTCGGGGTCTTGTTCTCGAGTGAGGGAACAATGGAGTGTGAGATGGGCCGGAGAATCGGAGCAGCGGGAGCGGTACTGCAGTCGCTTTACAGCACCGTTGTGACGAAAAGAGAGCTGAGCCAGAAGGCAAAGCTCTCTGTCTACCGGGCCATTTTTGTTCCTACCTTCACCTATGGTCATGAAGGATGGGTCATGACCGAAAGAACGAGATCGCGGATACAAGCGGCTGAGATGGGTTTTCTCCGCAGGGTGGCTGGTGTCTCCCTTAGGGATAAGGTGAGAAGTTCGGTTATCAGGGAGGGACTCAGAGTTGAGCCGCTCCTCCTTCGCGTCGAAAGGAGCCAGTTGAGGTGGTTCGGGCACCTAGTAAGGATGCCACCTGGGCGCCTCCCTAGGGAGATGTTCCAGGCACGTCCAGCTGGGAAGAGACCAAGGGGTAGACCTAGGACCAGGTGGAGGGATTATATCTCTTCGCTGGCCTGGTAGCGCCTTGGGATCCCCCAGTCAGAGCTGGTTGATGTCGCCAGGGAAAGGAACGTTTGGGGCTCTCTGCTGGAACTGCTACCCCCGCGACCCGACCACGGATAAGCGGGAGAAGATGGATGGACATTAAACATTTCTAAACTGTAAAATGCAACCTATACTCTAATGCAGCTGTAACATTAATCCCTAACCATTCAACATGAGGTTTTGAATGCAGGACTTTTCACTTTTATGAGTGTTTCCAATTTGGTATTAATACTTTTACTTAAGTAGAGGATCAGAATACTTCTTCCAGCACTGAAGAAGACCAAAATAACAGGAGGTTACAGTATGAGCTGTTTTAGATTGGCAGGGATTGAGATATATGTTTCCAGTGAAGAAGAGTGAAGAGAATTTAGCTTCACGGAAAAAGATAAAGAAAGAAAAAGAACTACACCTACGCCCTTTACATGAAGATTGTTTATTTTATACTAAATCCCAGACAACACTATCCGTCAGGAGTTGTTAAAGGTCACCTATTATGCAAAATCCACTTTTCCATGTCTCTTCTACATCAACATGTGTCCCCTCTTCTTCATGTCTCTTCTACATCAACATGTGTCCCCTCTTCTTCATGTCTCTTCTACATCAACATGTGTCCCCTCTTCTTCATGTCTCTTCTACATCAACATGTGTCCCCTCTTCTTCATGTCTCTTCTACATCAACATGTGTCCCCTCTTCTTCATGTCTCTTCTACATCACCATGTGTCCCCTCCCCTATTCTTCATGTCTCTTCTACATCAACATGTGTCCCCTCTTCTTCATGTCTCTTCTACATCAACATGTGTCCCCTCTTCTCCATGTCTCTTCTACATCAACATGTGTCCCCTCTTCTTCATGTCTCTTCTACATCAACATGTGTCCCCTCTTCTTCATGTCTCTTCTACATCAACATGTGTCCCCTCTTCTCCATGTCTCTTCTACATCAACATGTGTCCCCTCTTCTTCATGTCTCTTCTACATCAACATGTGTCCCCCTCTTCTTCATGTCTCTTCTACATCAACATGTGTCCCCTCTTCTTCATGTCTCTTCTACATCAACATGTGTCCCCTCTTCTTCATGTCTCTTCTACATCAACATGTGTCCCCTCTTCTTCATGTCTCTTCTACATCAACATGTGTTCCCTCTTCTACATCAACATGTGTCCCCTCTTCTTCATGTCTCTTCTACATCAACACGTGTCCCCTCTTCTCCATGTCTCTTCTACATCAACATGTGTCCCCTCTTCTTCATGTCTCTTCTACATCAACATGTGTCCCCTCTGTGTAAAGAGACTCTGAAAGTTTCACAAAAAAAGATTCTCTCTTTTTGTCCTGATCCATTTATATAAAAACACTTCAGAGACATGTTTTGTATATATCTGAGACCTATAATATATTGATGTAAAACAGTATAATAGGGGACCTTTAACTAAGCTGTGATGAATTGACAGTAAATGGTAAATTGGCAACAGTTGTTGTCGTGCTGTCATTGTTTTGTTGACATGATGAAACTCCCACCTCACCATCAGCACTCAACAACAGGCGTGACTGCAGCGCCAAATGATAGGTTGCACAATAAGAGATTGTAGATTGACATAACGAGGATCCAACAAACACTTATTTTGAAGCTTGATGCATATTCTTCTTCTTTACCCATACAGCCACATGAAAACAAGAACTTCAGTTCATATCTCACACACACTTTTATGAGTTTCCACTGCAAGGTACGAACTACTGTAAGAAATCTCCTCCTCTCTCCTTTGGGAAGAAACTAGCTTGAAAAATCCACACTTTCATGTCATATTTATTCCCAACATAAAAGCGTGTACTCATTTCAAAGTGATCCAACCTGCCCATAGGTCTGAAACCCTGGCTCGGTGCTACAGCAGTGGTTGTTAGAAGAACACGTAATACTTGAATTTCGCCTGAATTTTTAAGAGACATCTTGGAAAGTGGAAGTCAGCAAACTGCACATAGCATGCTGTGTTCAAAGGAAAGCAAGGGGAAGAGAGAGTTTTGAATTATCATGAGTAAAGGACTGTTTCAAAGATCGTTCCTTACACCGGAAAATGAAACGTGCTGAATCTTGCTTCTCAATGAATGGAAATGGTACAATCTGCTCTTCACTGCTGCGAAAACAACACGTAATAATCTCATCTCGCGCAGCTTTAAGCGTAGCAGAGCCAAACGGATAATTGAAACCGGACAATGGTACTATTATCTTGTAAATGTGCCAAGTGTTTAAATATACAGCACTTCTATTGTGTCTCTGCGCTCAGCGAGGTATTTGTTTCACAGTCAGCAGAGCGGTCTGCTCACCGCTCGCAGAAATATGTCTTTTATTCCTCTGTGACTTTAAAAACTCACCTTCAGCAAGTAAAGGACCAACGGGAGGGAACACTTTAGAGCTAATAAAAATCACACCTATCTCACAGGCCTTACTGCTGAGTGCCGTGTTAATACGAAGCCATTTTCATGTTATTTTCTCAATGGAGATAATCCCAAATATGTTGCCAACATGAGCAGCAGATGGAGGATCAACAGAATACAAACCGGGTGAAGAGGCACGATCGATAAAAAACTTTCATAGAAATTGTTTTTGGGTGGTTATAGCCTGGTATAATTCTCTTTCTTGAGCCAGTGGATCGTGACGAATGAATGTTACAGCCAGTCGAACAACTGCATGCTGGCTGATATCGACGCTGGAGGTCTTCATAGATCACAGTGACGTTTTATCGTTGAAGTCATGGCTTCGGTTTAATGGCTCTATACTGAGCAGAGCCAGAGGTTAAACTGTATGGGTGGAGTGAAGAGAAAGCACACAGTATACTGTATGCATAATGTGGAAATGAAGGTAAGCCTTTTGTTAGATTTACCGGGACACATTGTCAAGCTGAGTGATGTCGACAGCTCTTCTGCTGTTTGGCAGTAATTCTGTAAAGTTGCCAAGTTTAACAGCTGGAATATTGAATCTAGGCAGGCAGGTAAGTGTCAATGTCCGTGTGGGAGTTAGCGTCCATAAAACTGGGTGTCCTGGTGGTACATTTGGCACTGAAGTATACACCTTGGGTCCAGACTGAAATATCTTAACTATCTGAAGGATTGCCATTGACATTTTGTTCAGACATTAATGCTACCAGGACGATGGATCCTTATAACTTTGGTGATACTCGGACTTCTACTTTTGCGCCACCATGAGCTTAACATTCATGAATCTGAGTGAAAATTATTGACATAACTTGGTGGAGAGAGAGCCCAAGTCCTGACTGATGTCTTATCACTTTGGTCATCCAATATCCTTTACTAGCACCATTATCACCATTACCTGCATGTGCCATCCGACCTCTGCAGCTCACCCAGAATGCAGCGGCTCGTCTGGTCTTCAACCTTCCTAAATGTTCCCACACCACTCCGCTCCTCCGCTCCCTTCACTGGCTTCCGGTAACTGCTAGAATCCACTTCAAGACACTGGTACTTGCTTACCATGCTGCGAATGGATCTGGCCCTTCGTACATCCAGGACATGGTTAAACCGTACACCCCAGCACGTGCACTCCGCTCTGCATCAACCAAACGACTCGCTGCACCCTCGCTGCGAGGGGGACCCGAGTTCCCATCAGCAAAAACACGTGGGTTTGCTATCCTGGCTCCAAAATGGTGGAATGAGCTCCCCATTGACATCAGGACAGCAGATAGCTTGCACATCTTCCGGCGCAGACTGAAAACTCATCTCTTTCGACTCCACTTCGAGCGATAGAATTATTAACAAAGCACTTATACACTAATAAAGGACTGGCTTATCTATAGCCAGTTGAGTAGCACTTGAAATGTTTGGCTCTATGAAACCTGATGTACTTATATGATTCTGTTTTCTTCAAGGTCGTGTCTTCCTGGTCGAATGTACTTATTGTAAGTCGCTTTGGATAAAAGCGTCAGCTAAATGCAATGTAATGTAAAATGTAATTATCAGGGCACTTATTCGATTGTCCATAACTTTGGTTTGAGTCCAATTATCTGCAAAACCTACAGTATCAACCTAAACTGCGCCTTGTGTTTAGTGCTCTTTAGCAAATGTTTCCATACTGAACTAATGCCTTGTTTCTACTGCATGATACAGCTTTGTTCAATCTAACTCACTCTTGGTCCCCTTTTTTTCCCCATTTAGTTTTCTAATGCACATAGTTACCCTCAGGATGGGCTGGATTATTTGCTGATCATCGTAGGGATGGCACGAGAAACCACTGGCGTAGCCAGGAATTATTGTGTGGGTGGGCCTGGAGAAATGTAGTTGGGCCAGGGGGAGACATATTAAGCGTGAGGTCTGAGCTGAAACTTCATTAATGATTTTTTAATGCACTAATAGAACATAAGCATAAATTAGCAGTGAAAACAAAAAACATAGGCACGGCGGCCTCAGAATGTGTGTAAAACTGACATCTACATAGGGATGGGTATTGTTAAGGCTTTAACGGTACTACTACTTTTATCGATAGCGCTTATGCTCCAGGTTCAGTACCAACCACATCATAAAGTATGCGGACGATACAACAGTGGTGGGACTCATCAGGGACAACAACGAACAGGCCTACAGGGAGGAGGTGAAACATCTGACAGACTGGTGTAACACCAACAACCTGATCCTGAATGTCGATAAAACAAAAGAGATCATTGTCGACTTCAGGAACAAAAAGCACCGTCACCCACCACTCCACATCAACGGCACAGCAGTGAAGACTACAGACAGCACCAAGTTCCTGGGGGTGCATATCACAAGCAGTCTGACCTGGTCCACTCACACGACATCACTATTTAAGAAGGCACAGCAGCGCCTACACTTCCTGCGCAGCTCCCTCCTCCCATCCTCACCACGTTCTACAGAGGAACCATAGAGAGCGTGCTGACCAGCGGCATCTCCATCTGGTCGAGAGACTGCAACGCCAAAGACTGGAAGTCTCTGCAGAGAGTGGTCAGGACAGCAGAGAAGATCATCGGAGTTTCTCTCCCTCCCATCAGAGACACCGCTCAGAAACGCTGCCTGACAAAAGCCCAGAACATTTTGAAAGACCCCCCTCATCCTCACCATGCTCTGTTCTCCCTGCTGCCCTCCGGCAAGAGGTTCCGCAGCATTAAGAGCAGAACAGCCAGATTCTGCAATAGCTTTTTCCCCCAAGCCATCAGACTGCTGAACAGCAAGTAGACCAGTAACACAGAGATTACATTACGCTGTGTAAAGAGCACATATTTGTTATATAGTATGTCTATTTTATTTATATGTATAGTAAGTCTTTATATTTTAAACGCACACTTTCTTTAATTTTATCAGCACCACGTCACTATTATTTATTTATATGTACAATTTTAGCAAGTTTTTATATTGTCCTGTTCCTGTAAGCCAGTACAGCGACATTTCGTTTTAATAGTACACTGTGTCTTGTTGAAATGACAATAAAGTATGTCTATGTCTATGTCTTATCGATCCGGTCCTTTAACATGTTATCGTGGTAAGGTAAACTAACTAAACAAATTGTGAACAAAACTAACATTGCTTTTTATTTAAATTAAATACATAATATTTCACATCAAAAGAAACAACAATGTTTTAACAAATCGTATTAAATAATGTGATGACAGAATTGTAAACAGAATAGCTGAATCTTTAACTAAATAAATAACTCTGTTACCTCTAATCATTAACCCATGTTTGTATAATGTGGTTAACTCGGTGTGTTGCTGCTAGCATACATAACACCTGACGTGGAAACGTTACTCGTGGACGGGGCTACAGAGCTGCTAGAAAGACAGTCGAACCCGGTGCATTTCTCCGTCTGAATGTGGAGCACTTTTGCTAAATGTTTAGACAAATTGCTCGTGTGGGCCCACCCACAGCTACGCCGCTGCGTGAAACAGCAATGAAATAATCTTCAACTCTATATTTGCTAAATCCCTATATCAGCAAAAAAACATTGTTTTGTTGGCTGCCATTTTTTGAAAATCTGGGGTAAGTCAATAAAACAGTTGCTATTGACGTTGGCTTGCCCATTCAATAATTGCAGGTGTTGGCGGGATTCCCTATTTTGCACTGTTGACAATTTTCTCTGACCAATCAGAGCTCTGCAGTCTTTTAAATTCCTCTTCTGGTATCTGATCCAATGGACACTTGTGGCATAGGTGGTACTAAGAAAAGTATTATCCACCACTTTTGCCAATGGATAACCAAAACATAACTGTTGGGTTGAGTAGAACTGTGCCATAACTTGCAGTGAAAATGTTGCATTAGATATTGAACATGGTTAACACTATATCTGTTCAAGTATACAGATACGACAAGGTATGGTATCTGAGTATTGATTATATAAAATGCGACAGAGACATATATTTTGAAGTGTTGCCTTAATGCCACCATTTTGTGGTCCCTTAAAGAGGTGTACACACTCAAGGGTCAACCCCCAGCCAAAGCATTAAACTCTCACACCAATCTGCAGCCTCAAAAATGTGGCTCTCTCTCAAATTGAGACCACACACACACACACACACACACACACACACACACACACACACACACACACACACACACACACACACACACACACACACACACACACACACACACACACACACACACACACACACACACACACACACACACACACACACACCACACACACACACACACACACACACACACACACACACACACACACACACACACACACACACACACACACACACACACACACACACACACACACACACACACACACACACACACACACACACCTCATTACCCTGAAGTGGTTCAGATAACACCAGCTGAGAATAACTCAAAAAGTAATTTCCCCGCTCTCATCCCCTTCCCACCATTTCTCCCGTCTCAGCAGATATCAGAGCAGAAGACAGCTTTCTGGCTTTTTGAAGAGAAAAAGTGACGCTCTCGGGAGGTCCACGCTGCCGCCGAGAGGGTAGCAACGGGATGGATGAGAGGAGGGAGGGAGAGGGGGGAGGGAAAGGGAGAGGAGGGCCTGTGGAGAGTTGTGCTGACACATCTCACTTTCTTTTCAGCTTAGAGTCTCCGTCTTTTCCGTATCTGATTCCTCCTCACACAGGCCTTCCCACACACACCCACGCTCAGTTAGCCTGTAATCTCCCTGGTCCGGGAGTCGGCCTTTTATGTTTTCCCCTCGGTCGTCCCAGCATGCCGCAGCTTGCCGGTGTGAGGATTGGAGGAATTAGAAACAGTCTCCGTCAATGTGTTCCATTCGTTTTATCTCGGCTGCAGGTGGAGTTCATGAACGCACATT